>NW_027210726.1:832500-950000 GCF_029030835.1 Brachyistius frenatus
GTGTGTGTGTGTGTGTGTGTGTGTGTGTGTGTGTGTGCGCTGTAGGGCCGCGTTTGCCGTCATGGAAACTCGAACCAAAGAGAAGCTGAGATATCTTAAATCCTGTTTGGACAACTGTTTGATGTGAACATTATTGGAATTAAAACCGTTTCTTTTAGCGTCATAGTATGTGTTTATGCACATGAACTGCACGTATTATATTGTATCATGTGATAATATGTCTGCATATATTGGTTTATAGGACTAGACATATTTATTTCAGTATTTATTACTTCTGTCTGAATCCCTGTTGAATTGCTGCCTTACTGTACCATTTTCTATACTCTTATTATTCCATCCGTACAGCTGATTATATGAAAGGGCTTCAGCACACTGGCACATTTGCTTGTAACTTGTAAACCTGTCACAACAGGCCTATATTTTTTATGCATCATTTCATTTGATACAGTCATTTCTGAATGTCTGGTTGCTGTTTGAGCTCTCCCAATCATATTTTGGAGCCTGATTATAATTGGTATTCTTTAAAACTCTGTAGGCTGGCAATCACCAATCAGAATACTGAATATATAATATGGCACAGTGTTTTTTCTTCCAGAAATAATGCCACACGACGGGGGGGGGGGGGGATATAATATTTCAATAAAAGAACGGGTTTCTCGAAGGATAGTAATGACACACTACTCGAAATTCAACCCAGTAAGCACCCTGTGAGTGTCATGATTTGCCTCGCCTTGGCATGAAATGTATGACAAACATCGAGGTAGGAAAACGTGGCGAAGTCCAAAGAGTGATAGAGGCCGGTGTTCGAGTGCGAGAGAAGGTAAAGGACTTGTTAAAGCTGCCAGCCCAACTCAGTTTTTTTGTCATTACCAGGTTATATCCAGATAGATTTTGAAAGTCTGGATAGGAAAAATATATATATATATATATATATATGACATGAATTTTACAAATCAGATGCAAGCCACATTGGGAGGTTGGTCGTGTTGGTCATGTCTGGACACACCAAATCCGAGCCGCTCACTTGCAAATAACAATGCGGACGGTCTGTCCTAAAGATATGATTTTGCCTGCAGGCTGAACAAAGCAAAAGTCAACTTGGATTTCTTCCACGTAAAGTAACTGACATGACTCGGTTATAAGTTGTATGTAGGACAACTTATGGAAAGTTACTTATTATGATATTTTCTTTGTCCTCTGGTGGACTGACAGGTGTACTGCACAAATTGGTGTGATACCAGGTTGCATTGTCACACATCCCAAATAAAACATCGTTTTTGATCACATGATTGACCGTACCTAATACGCATGTTAATCGGTCATCAATAAGCAGCACTAACTCTCCTTTATGACACTTTCGCGGCGCATCACTGACCTCTGCTTTGTATGGAAAAAGGTTGTTAACTGACTTCAAGCCATTTCCTGCAATCTGTGCTGCGCCAGTTCCTTCACATGGGAAATCCCACAAGTGATCTGTAGGTGCTTACATCTGCTCCAAAAAAACATTCAGCTTCACTTGTGCTGCATTAGGAAAAGTTGGCTGGCTCAGCGCAGACTCCCCCATAAATGTACCTTCAACACCTCAAGCCAAACTGAGGCAATTGCCAAAATATTCAGCGCTAATCACACCACATTTAAATGCTCTTCTTCACTGCTCCCCCTCTTTTTGCTGCCTCGCTCTGCAAGATCTCCCTCACGACCCACCCGTCGGGCCGGGCTCACCGGCATCTGGCAAGCTTGCTCGAAGGCACATGGAGCGCATATTTGCATATCACTCGCCTGATGTGCTCAGTCGCACGGGTGTTCATTTGTTTTACCAAATTAGGAGGTTTTTTTTTTTTTTTTTTTTTTTTTTAGCCGTTTCGGTTCCGTTTTTAGATGTGTGATTTTTTTTTTCTTCCTGCAATCCTGCAGTCACACAGCAAGTGAGAGAGAAAGTGAGAGAGACGCCGACCTGGTCGCACGTGGAATATTTAGTCCGCTGTGCGAACACGACTGTGCAGTGATGTAACTCGGGTCATGCCTGAACAGCGTCGCCTTCCTAACAAACAGTGTGTGTGTTTGTATATCGGTGAGAATATTGCCATCACCCCACCCACTCACATATGGCTACCTTCTGCTCCAAATACTTCAGCCAGGACTCGCCTTCATGTCAATATAAAGCCATAAATAAACCACAGAGTGTAAACAATATAGTTCCATTTATCAGGCATTTAAAGGAACATAAAGTTTTAATAATGTACAGAAACAAAACCAGAGGACAACAAGTGTGACGTTTGAAGCTGCACTAACCATCAACGGAAGATGTTATATTATGACGGCTTGACGACCCAACTAACTTATGAACAGAACTTCATTCGTGCTCGTGCAGCAGTACATCCACATAGCATTTCAGCTCAGCACAACAACTACAAGTAACGTATACGTACTTCCTGCTTCCGTCATCTCGCATCACGGGTACCTGCAAGGCTCACAACCCGAATACATCACAGAGGACTGAGTGATTTATGGGTTTGGAAGACATTACTGCAAATTAAAGTTATGTGGTTTGTTATCTTGTCAGTCTCGAGTCTTTGAGGTCTACAGTAATGAATGCCATCACTTTCACATACTAAGTATTGACTAGAACACCTATGAGCAGAGCAAGGTATACAACTTTAATACTTTTATGACGATAACTGAATTGCTTTGATACTATAGGATCAAAAAAAGCCTTGTTATTCAGTAACAATTTTGGGTACGTACAGTGTATCCAGACTAATACGCCATTTTAAAACATACAACTCTTGCAAGGTTTACTCAGGAGTAAATATCATCGTCAGTGAGCCACTGGACACTAAACAAAACAAAAACAAAGATCGCTCAGTTTCCACATCAGTAAATCTTACATCAGAACATCTTATTTCACTCTTTCCACACACATTTTTACACTCATGCTGCGCGTCGCAGTAAATTTAGGCCTCTCTGTGTGCAGCCGTCAACCTAGTGTCTACTGATAGCAAGTGAGGCATTTAAGGAACATCGGTTAATTGCATCATCGATCTATAACTTGATTGTGAGGCGTTTAGAGGACATTCGTTAATTGTAGCTGCAGACAACACCTTGGGTTACACTCTACCCCTCGAGATCTATGCCATAATGTGCCATGTAATTTTCTTTTTTCATGAAATATATTTTATAAGATTAATTTAGAAAAGATTTCGTTCAGGGACTGGTATTGAAGCCAAGAAATCATCCCAGTATCGAAATGTTTTTGCGATATCTAGCCTTCCTATGAGATACTACATACAAGAACTAAAGCAATGTGATTAGCTGTATCGCTATATATGTCTCAGATTACTCGATTAATTGGAGGCAATGTTAACTGCTACAAAGGTCAAACTTGGATATATTATTCAAGTGTAGGTTTCAGAACAATTCAAAGTATTGCTGAATATTTATACCAAAACAAACTAGAGTCTAATGGAAAGAGGCTGATGTAGATACCGATATCTGGATCTAAGAGTTTAAATAGTAAACAGTACAATGTCAGGAAATATACATTCTTTTAGGGTGTGCCCCAAGTGACATACCACATGACCACTGTTGCTCTGAGCAGAGAGTCACAGGTTCGAATCCCAGCCGGTTGGAACGTCTGCTGCATGTCATTCCCTGTTCTCTTCCAACATTTCCTTTTTCTCTCACTGTATCTGTCACATAAAGGCAAAATGACAAAAACAATATTAAAAAAAAAAACACTAAAACATTTTTTTTTTTAAACATGACTGCAGCAGAAAGGATCCCTTAAGAACGGCTATTAAAAGAAATGTGATTAGGATTCTTTAAAAATCTGTTTATCACTGCTGGATAAACTGTGTAAGGGTATATAGCTGCTGGTTTATAAGCTTTCAAAAAAATACCTGCATTTATAATTTAAATGATTCCAGTTTGTGCTTTAACAAGAAGAAACTTCACCCAAGTGTTTTTTTTAAGGAATCACACTCCTGTGAAAAATACAATAACATCTGTTCAGTTTATTTTAAATGATAATGCGAGTTTGGGTGCATCGTCTTCAGAAACAGTATGGTTTCTCCCACATCAGAGAGAGTTTGTGAAAACCAAAGGTCACTTCCTCTACAATAAAAACCCTTTAGTGAAACTTGTAATTTTCTGCAGCGGTTTTTTTGTTTTTTTTAAATCTCAGCTTCCTTCGAGGTAATTTCCAGGCAATTGTTCCGCCATTATGTCCGTCTGAAATGTGATACCAGTACGTTGGGTCCTATTCTCCCGGGAAACAATACGTCTTTGACACGAGTGAATGAGCTAGCTAGTATAGCATGTACCGAGATAACGGGGATTAGCATGATATTCAGAGAAAAGATTAAAGAAGCTGAGCTTTCGGAGTGGAGCTGGACACAAATGATAACTGCGTGATTGAAAGTGATTCCATTAAAATGAACATGTTTCAAATCTTATGGACGTCTCTCAGTGGCATCATTCACTTCAAATCGAGTTTGACAATAAAAACAAACAAATTTAGTTGAGTATTTTCTCCTTCCTTGGTGTCAACTTTTTTTTCCTGAATATGAACTATTCCAAAAGAAAATCCTGGATAAGCAAAGGTTTAAAGGAAAATCACCGGGCACTCAATTAAGATCTTAAATACTGCTGCTCATAGTAATTACTGTATGACGAGACTTTAATTAGCAGAAAGTCTGCCTCTCATTAGTCACTGTCATCTATACTGAACTGCACAAATCCATACGTTCAGTGTTGGCTCTGCATGCATGAATGTGACGTAGAACAGCCTGCCGGGTCAACAGGACGCTCCAGAGTGTGTATTTGGAGTCCTTTGGTTAAAAGGCATCAAGCTTAACCAGGTCAAAGTAGTGAAAACGTGTGTTCTTACTTTATGTCTAGCTGTGACTGCGTGTGCATGTGTGTCTGCGTGTGTGTGTGTGTGTGTGTGTGTGTGTGTGTGTGTGTGTGTGTGTGTGTGTGTGTGTGTGTGTGTGTGTGTGTGTGTGTGTGTGTGTGTGTGTGTGTGTGTGTGTGTGTGTGTGGCCACGGCATGGTGCGTGATGGACCAGCGCTGAGAATAATTAACTCCAGTGACCCAGCCACTGCGGTGACGGGGCGACCGCTGTGACTGCAATGCCTGTCAAATAGACTGGTCATCACACTCCTCAGGCGGCAGCGGATGAGGAGAAGCCTTCACACACACACACACACACACACACACACACACACACACACACACACACACACACACACACACACACACACACACACACACACACACACACACACACACACACACACACACACACACACACACACGGACACATGCACACACACACTAGCAGGCAGGCAAGTTGAATCACATACAGAACACAGAGCTGTCATGTATTAATTAACACATTTACCATCTCTATAGGCTGAATAAACACACACACACACACACACACACACACACACACACACACACACACACACACACACACAGTAAATGTGTCTCCATAGCTCTCCACACAGCAGCTATATATACATGTGTTCTTGTCTCCTTAGTACACTTGGCACACACTCTTTCACACCACGCTGCAGTGACAGTACCGACGTGCTGACACACACACACACACACACACATATGGCAAAGAAGCTGGCTGTTCGTTAGCACCCCTGACATCTCTGACAAATTGACTCCTTTATGCGAGTGGAAGTGTGCGGCAGGCTGTGTGTGTGTGTGTGTGTGTGTGTGTGTGTGTGTGTGTGTGTGTGTGTGTGTGTGTGTGTGTGTGTGTGTGTGTGTGTGTGTGTGTGTGTGTGTGTGTGTGTGTGTGTGTGTATTGGAGGGGGGGGGCATCTCATTCTCATGGTTCGAAGGAGAGCGATCGTTCTGAAACACACACACACACACACACACACACACACACACACACACACACACACACACACACACACACACACACACACACACACACACACACACACACACACTACACCTGTGACATCACCGGCATGCAAAAAAGCTGCCTCGGTAATGGGGAGCTAAGATGGAGGTGCTGGAGGAGGAGGCGAGGGAACAAGTGGAGAGGAGACGTGGGCTGAAGGAGAGGAGGATGGAGGGCAGGGGCAAGTGAAGGACAAGGGGAGGAAAGATGTCAGAGAGATGGATCGCGTTTGGAGGATGAGAGGAAGCAAAGAGTGAATAGAGAAAGTGCTGGAGGAAAAAGCAGATGGATAAAGAAGCTATTGAGAGGAGATTTAAGGGGCAGAGCAGCAGGGATGTACTGCAGGATGACTCCATCTTCACTCTGTTTACTATGCTGTTTAGTTGTGAAAGAGAGTTCTCTCACCTTTACTGAGCTCACATAAAGCCTCATGAGAGCAGTTCACAACATGAGTTCTGACAAACTCTTGACTTTTCAAGAGAACAAAATGTCCTTCGGGTAGAGATATAAAATACTTTTTTTTTCTAGTTTTAAAGAAATGCTACATTCCAGGATTTACATTGTATTTTGTTTTACGCGACTATATACAACAAACAAATATTTCTTGCCAAAATATCTGCTGCTGGGAACTCTGGTTTGACCTGGTTGAGGAAAAGATCAAGCGACATGTCAATTGGGGTGACAGCAGGTTTAAGGAACCAAAAGGAGAAAGTTCCATCCAGGTTATTTTCTGCTGCTACAATTTAACAGTATTAAAATTCATCCTATTGGTAGATGCAACAGTTTACCAACGCTCCCTAAACACCTCACATGCACTAGTAGACGCTACGATATAAAGATGTCCTTTGAACACGTCGCATGCAGAATAACGGTCGATGCTAGAATGTATTAATGTTCCCTATATGCCTCACATGCAAGCTGTTGGTAGATTAAAAAGTTTACGAGTGTTTCCTGAAAGTCTCGCGTGCAGGCTACCAGTAGACGCTACAATTTACAGATGTCACCTAAATGCCTCACATGCAGGCTATTAGTAGATGCAACGGTTTACCACTGTTTCCTGAATGCCTCACATGAAGGCTACCAGTAGACACTACAATTTACAGATATGACTCTAAACGCCTCACATGCAGACATTGGTGGATGCAACAATTTACCAATGTTTCCTGAACACCTCACATGCAGGCTGCCAGTAGACGCTACAATATACAGATATCCCCCAACGCCTCATGTGAGCTACCAGTAGTCACTATCATTTACAGATATCCACTGAAAACCTCACATCCAGACTAATAGTAGACGCTACGGTTTACCAAAGTTTCCTGAACGCCTGACATGCAGGCTTCCAGTAGATGCTACAATTAACAGATATCCCCTAAACGCCTCACATCCAGGTCTACCGCTAGAAGCTACAATTTACAGATGGTATTGCAGTAACTGGATTGGAGCCTAAAGGTATTGAAATTCGGTACCTCGCCCCACTCCCCTGATTCCTGACCCGTTTTGCTTCATAGAATTTGCCGGAACATCAGAACAGCATAAATGAAACCAATAACATGTCATGCATTCACAACAGCTGCATTACTTTAATATTATTAATAAGGTTGTAGGTATGACTGACAAATACTGGAAAAAAAATCCATTTCAATAAAACTTGTGATTCTTATCTTCTACTATTTTAAATCAATTAACAGATTCCAAACATTGCGCTCCTTGTTATGATCACTTCCCTGCACACAAACCTCCGAAGTAAATATTCAGTGAAGGCAAGAATATTTGGATTTCAAAGCTTAATTATCAGCTTTGCATGATTGGTGGTATTTTGTATCATGTCTAAAGAGTAATGATAGGAAAGCAGAACACCAAACACCGACGACATCAAACAAACCCAACACGCGCTGCACAGAACAGCACAACGCGCTACAAAAGTCCCAGTCGACCTCGTTCGGGTAAGAAAAGTAACTGAAGGTCTTGACAAGCAGCCGCACAGCATCGTGGCTGACAATAGGTTTTCCTCATGCAGCCACTGCAGGGGAACGGTCTCATCGGGTGGGAACGTAACACGAAAGACCAACTTCCGCTTCGACTAAAGACACTGCGGTGTTGAACTCGCGGCATCAAGAATCCAAACCGGCCGATTCCAACGACTGCCAGACAAATGTCCCCCGTCATGTGTCTGCTTAAATGGAGAGTGCAGGTTCGAGTTGCGCCTCGAACGTGTTGTTCTCGATCCCTGATGTTCTCCTGGTTGCCACGAAACGGCAATCTTCCCTTAAGTAAAGAGTCAGAGAAAGAAAAAAAAAAAAATCCATCCCTCCAGGTACAACTGCATTCCTCGGTGTCGCACTGTTGTGGCACGCAGCATAATTCAAGGTGAGATGTGCAGTGCTCAGAGCATGTGCCACAAAGCCGGCCTGTGAATGCAGCTGTAGGTATCTCGGTCTGGGATGGAAGTCAGTGGTTCTGCTGATTATCTCATTCTGCTCTCATAATGGGCTCAGCTGTCTGCTCCTTCTCTTTGCGCGTCTTAATCTCAGGCTTGTTTGTAAAGTAAGATATTTTTCGCGGGCTCGGCGCTGATGACAGTAAAATTGAAGATTAAGAAAAAGAACCCTAGGAAGACAGAGATAAATGAGAAGCAGGAAATGGACGGGGAACGGGATGACCGTACAACTCTTAACTAATTCCTTCGGTGGGGGGACAAGCACAGAGAGCATGATTCATATCCGGCATTATGAAGAGAATGATGAATCTATTGCCGTCAGCCATGTTTTGTCCTCGGCTAAGACGAAGAGTGCTCCCTACATCCAAAACAAGCTGTGAAGTGTATCACAGGATAAGTATATCAAACGATAGCACGCTGTTGCTGCATGTTCGAGTAGACGATTCAAAATGGAAGCCCGAAAACAGAAACAAAACTCACTGTATTACCGTTTATTTTTATTTTTTTTATTTCCTTTCATTTCTGTGATTCGCACTTAAGTGTCTTCTGCATATGAAATCTGAACAAATGATCTATTTATTATTATTTGTATTCTTTCAAATATAACTTGTGTTTTAATTGACTTTACGACCCGGTTATCACCTTTAACTGCCCTCCGCCACTGTTTTTTTTTTTTTCAATTCTGTAAAATAATGATGCAACGGAGAGTAAGACAATGATTTCAATTTCTGCCCATCACGCCCTCGTGCGCTCAGAGAACACATCAGACACATTAAAGCTAATTCTGCTCCAAGACGTCCTTGATTTCCATTGTAGGTTTTTGATGAAACGCGCGGAGCAGAGTCCACCGGTGCACCGTTTGACATTTCCAATTTGTTTGGGGTCCGTCCCCTTCCCACCACTCCTCCTCACCTCCCGAGGTGACCCAGGGCTCTTTGGCGGCGGCTGCAGAAAAGTGTTTGTTTGTGGCGGCTGCTTATTGCCGATGCTGTTTGATATCTCGGCTGTCGTCTTATCTGTGCGGTTGCCGCGGCACCGCAGTTGCTCTGATATCTTGAAAGGCGGCTCGGGTTTCTGGGCAGCTGTCAATGCCCGCTCCTTCCTGTCTCCCTTCCTATCTCGCTTTGCCTCGCTCGCTCGACCTCTCAACTCCTTTTTTTTTTTTTTTTCTTCCTTAAATCACTCGGATCAAAACGCAGGTGGCGGGAGTGCAATAGTAAAATAATTGTAAAGTGATAGATAGATAATTCAGTTAAAAGTGTTGCAGTTTTTTTTTTTTTTTTTTTTTAAAGACTCAAGAATCACAAAGTGATCTAAAACCTTTGATGCATCTGACGATTCATTTTCCTCCCTATAAAATCAGTGTTTGACTCCAAGTATGCACCAGACAGACATAAATCAGGTAAACAAGTGTTTACAATTCGGTTTCCCAAAGCCTGCCTGTTCACCACATTATCTTATCCTCCATAACATGGACAGCTGCTGAGATACAATCTTATCAGGATTTATCTATTTGAGCCTTTTGTTTGTGCACTTATCAGGATTTTTGATGTGGCTACTGGCAAGCAGGGAGACCGAAAGACTCTCATAAATGTCTCGTTCACCGCACTGAGTGTCTTCTGTGGGAGGAGGTGTGTGTTCTGCGCAGTACGGGGGACGGATGCCACGTGCTTTGCTCTCCAGCTGAGCCAACCTCGGGGAGCACCGTTAAAGCACGGCACGCTAACGCTAACGCACAGGTCTGAAACAGCAGGAAGCCGAGGGAGCATATGTTGGGACACGGAGTGGAAAAGTAGCGTAGCGCGTGGTTCACGTGACGTAAAGGAAGCAGGAATCGTAGCCAGCTGGATTAGCGGCTCTCTGCTGGAGGCTTTTGCCGAATTACCGCGGGGGTGCTGTTGGATCGTACAGGAAGCCCACCAACAGAGCGGCGGCCTCCACTGCAGCCCGCGGTGAGATTATGCAAGGCTGTACTTGAGCTAAATGCTAGCATCAGCGTGTGTTTGGGAGCGTAGTGGCTACTGTGTTTACCGTCTTCGTTAATCACGCTGGGACTGTGGGTTAATATGAGACAAAGCGATACACATTTTCCCATTTTCTGAAGGGTTCATAAATCGCTGTGACAAACTTTTCTAATCCACCCAGTGACAATTCGTCCAATGTTGTTGAGTTATTTCAACGCGTTTGCATTGCCAGTGTGTCAAATATTGCCGTTTCATCAAAGCCGTTCACGTCTCAAATAAGACACACAAGGCAATCATCAAACTTGTAAGTGTACCAAAAAACTACCAGGTTGGAAAAAGATCAGGGATCAAAGAAATCCCCTTGACCTTTGCTTTATCAAGGACTTAAACCCTCGTCTCCCAGATGGAAGTCCTGGGTTTGTTCCAACCACCGCCAACCTACTCCCGACTTTACCCAATTTGTACTTTGTCACGTGATCGTTTTTGACCCGCCTTTTGACCTTAGAGATAAAGCCGGAGGGACAAGGTTTTGACTTTTAGCTGATGGCAGGGCTAGATGAAGAAATGTGGAGACTCGCTGCTCTTCATAACCACGGAGGCAATGCTCTTAAGAATTTTACAAAGCGGTATTAGCAGAGCTGCGCTTGATATGAATAATCTGATACAGCAAGCAAAATGTAGTGGCTTCACTCAGGTAACTGTGGTGAAGTGAACAATTTTTTTTATTATTATTTGTTTGGACTCTTGAAATTACACTGTTACACCAATTTGAAGTGGAAATATGATTATACTACTTGGTAAAAAAAAAAATATATATATATATATATAAATCAATACTGTACTAAGTGGAATTGGGATTCAAAAATACTTTATTTTTTTTAATTTTTTTTTACCAAAATAACAAAACAAACATTGAGGAACAACTTGGTTCCTAAATGCATTATAGACCTACTGAACTGTTGAGCATATACACTGGATTGTTTTCATAATTCGAATGAGCTTGAAGTGAGCCCTGTGTAGCTGTATCATCCATCTGTCGTGCTCAGTATTAAATGGGGCAAAAGAACTTGATTGGGACTTTTTTTTTTTAATTGCAATCAAAGTGCTAAACACACCGAGCAAGCCTGTCAGAAGAGTGACACTAACATGTCTAAACATGCCCCCCCCCCCCCGTCTTTACTCTCACTGACTGCTGGCAGCGTAGAGACGTCATTGGAAGCGCACGTGATGTGAATATTTCAGCACTGTGGCTTTGACTTCCCCATTTATTCATAATTTATATAATTTATGTATATATATATCCATTATAGTCATACAGGACACAGCTGCATCCACATATGCTCAGCAGAAGTGATGCATAACCAAGATGCTCAGAATAAAAATTCAGCAGGAATCCTTCTGTGGGCAGCGCCTCGCTCTGCTTTACATTTCCCCGGCTGCAAACAAAGCAATCACCTGGTTAAAACGTTATCACAGCACCTCCACAAAATGAGCGGTAATGCCCCTAACATTTCTCCCCTTATTTCTCTCTCCAGCTGATCAAAAAGCCGTCACGCCACATTGCGCCCTGTAATGGTTTTTGTCTGGACTCCTTGGTATTTAAATGAACAAAAGGGGGGGAAATGCCGTGGCAGTCTACGGCTCGGGCTGCTTATGCATGTGCGCTCGCTCCGAGACGGATGTGGGGACAAAACTGCAGCCGAACTTGAGAGATTGACTCATCAAGATGAAGAGGGACGGACAGAGAGGACACCGAGGACAGGGTGACTGATCAGGACACATCAACAATGATCCGTTTACTGGCCTCACAGTTTAATACGTTTAATACAGCCGCTTCATCCCTCTGATAGCGTGCAATTACAGCCTTTTAGATATCAGCAGCTTCTTGTCTGTGTGGATGAGAGACACAGGAAGAAATATTAAGAAAAAGGTATTTTAAGGCATGGTGTGTGCAGCCTACAAATGCCTTTCCCAGCACACACAAACACACACACACACACACACACACACACACACACACACACACACACACACACACACACACACACACACACACACACACACACAGGTTGATGTTTTTGTGTCTGTGTGTCACAGAGTTTGTTCCATCAAAGCGGTTCTATAAATAGCAGCAACACTGCTCAGCAGCTACGCAGCATAATGTGTTATATAACCTTGTCCAAATGCATACTGAGACCACATCAGCATCAACAACTAGGCTGCTACCTGTTCTAATGCTGCAAGGCTCTCTCTCTCCCTGTCTCTCTTCCTCCTCTCTCTCTCTCTCTCTCTCCCTCTCTCCTCTCTCCTCTCCCTCTCCCCCTCCCTCTCTCCTCTCTCTCTGCCCTCTCTCACTATCTCTCTCTCCCTCCCTCTCTCTCCAAACCCTCTCTCTCTCTCTCTCCTCTTCCTCCTCTCTCTTCTCTCTTTCTCTTCCCTCTCTCTATCCCTCTCCCTCTCTCTCCCTCTTCTTCCTCCTCTCCCTCTGCCTCTCTCCATCTCTCCCTCTTTCTCTTCCCCCTCTCTCTCCCTCTCTCCTGTCTCCCTTTCTCTCCCCATCTCTCTCTCCCCCTCTCTCTTCTTCCTCCTCTCCCTCTCTCTCTCTTCTCTTCCTCCTCTCCCTCTCTATCTTCCCTCTCTCTCTATCTCCTCTCTCTCTTCCTCCTCTCCCTCTCTATCTCCCCCTCTCTCTCCCTCTCTCTCCCTCTCACGTGCACCAGCACACACATTACATACTCTTCATTATTCATGCAGTGTTTCTGCCTTTACTAGAAAGTGTGCAGGAAAAGAGGCAGCAAGGAGATATGGAATAGCTAATAACTCTGCTGTGGCAATCATATTAAATCACATATTAAATAGCTAATAATCTATGTACAATCTTTTTTTTTTTTTTAAATCACAGTTGTCATGTCTCAATAAATGATTTCATGACCGTTTTACCAGAACTGTCTAAAAAAAAACTAAAAACATGTTATGTATGGCAATTTGAAATGCTCATTCATTTGAAAAGCACACACCTCAAATTGTTACCTACTTATGAGTGGAAGGAAAACTGCCCTGCAATGCAGTTTTCAGATAGTCTGCAATAATTAGTCATATTATTTAATATTTACAATAGTAATATAATTGCAATGTATCTGATGACTGTTTCTAATCTAATCTAGGTGTCTGTGTTTCCGTGGACTCCACAGATATGTCCCGTCGTCTTCACAGCTTCGTTCCCCACCAGGAAGCGTTTTGTCAGCCCGATTTAGTTTTTCTTGATTTTTGTGTTTCTGGCGGCTAACCATTGTTAAATGTTTAATTTTATTTTTTTTGGTCTGTTCTGTGTGTATTGCGTGTTACTCTGTTGTATACCGACAAAGTCAATACAGTTTGATGTGTTTTAGTTCATTCATCCTCATAATTACTTCGTAATGATTTGAACTGCTGCCTGTTAGCAGATGGAGTACGCTTTTCTTGTCCTACTGGAAAGACCCGGTGTGTAGATGTAGATGTAGTGATGTGATAAACAATCGGGAGTTTTATTTAGAAATGTGGCTGGATTCTCGCCGCTGTTCCCGTGCCTGACTTCCCGTCCGTCTGATCTGCTCTGTGCAGCTTCCATCAAAAATAGACTACATGCATGTTTTTAGTGGGACCTCTGGGTCACTTCCGAAACGCACTGAAGTGTGTCAGCTGGAAACACAAGCGTGGTCGAGAATATCGGCGATCGGCTCTGGTGGTTGAGTCGACGCCAGACCGTGACGCAGCTTGGTTCTGGCGAGCCTTTAGTGATGAGCCCACCGAGTATCATCAGCCAACCCAAAATCTCCAAAAGTACAGACAGATAACCTTCGCTGGACTGCTAATATACACATTTTGTAGCATCTTTTCATAACTTGAAATAGTCGACCAGACAAAACACCTGACCTGCAATTATCCA
The DNA here is from genome assembly GCF_029030835.1 of Brachyistius frenatus. Lineage (NCBI taxonomy): Eukaryota > Metazoa > Chordata > Actinopteri > Embiotocidae > Brachyistius > Brachyistius frenatus. The sequence goes on from NW_027210726.1 coordinate 846,760, forward strand.
GGCCAATTCACAGATGAGTTTTATTTCTTCGGAAGAAAAACATTTCAGGAATCACTGACTTTCATTTCATGTTCTCAGCGATCCACCACACAGTATGTTGATTAACTATCCATAAACCACTTAGACATGGGCCGACATGCTGTACACACACATTCACATCCTCCCCCCCCCATCTTTACCACGCCGTTGGCTGCTGCATGATTCCCTACTTATATTTAATCCAATGAGGTGTGTAATGGCTGCAGTGACGTTGCACGTGTGTGCGTGTGTGTGTGTGTGTGTGTGTGTGTGTGTGTGTGTGTGTGTGGCGGGCGGCGGGGTGTTTAAAATGACTGCCGCGGTCACGGCTCAGGAGAATATGGCTCATCTGCAGGAGACGGCGCCATGCCTCTTATCTCTGACCACTTATCGCTGATCTAAAACGAGCTGATAGGGGGAAGCTAATTGGAGCAAATGTCCCCGGCGGACCATTTAAACAGCCAAAAAGGAGCCGAGAATTTACTGTAAACAACTGACAGCAACTCCTCCGAGATTAACACGTGTAGAGCTGCGAGCACACGTACTGTATCTTTCAAGATTTGTTGATGCTAATGTGGTGGAATGGATTTGTTTCCGTCTGCAGTGTTTGTGTGCAACATGCATGTGGCGTCGGTCAGTGTCGTGTAGACAGATGCTGCATCCAGCCACCACCCACATACTGTCAGACTGGATGACAGGACCTGCTGACAGACACGGAGAGGGAGAACCTGTTCCAGGATGGATTATTAGGAATGAGTGGGATATCTGGGGTAAATACAAGGACTTGTGTGTGAAAGTTTTTCCAAGTGCAATCCTTATCTTAATTGAGATTTCCATATCCATTTTTGACCCCAAAAATGGAATCACGTAATTATATTCACCTTGGTGTGTTGAGTGTGCGCGCGCTTAGCGTGTCACCGTTTACTGCAAATTAAAAGTGGAAGAAAAAAAAAAACCAGTAGACGTCGTTCAGATTTCTATCTCCTGTATCCGTCCTCTCTCCGCGTCTCATCTGCTCTAATTCCTTCAGCGCTTTGTGTCCTACTGCCCTCCTTCCTGTCCACCTTGTGCTGAATTCTAGCCTTAAATCTCTGTGACCGCTTTCATCATTCTCTGTTCCTCTGTCAACCCCTCTGACTCTCACCTCCACCTTTTTCCCCCGCTTTCCCTCTCTTCCTCTTCTGCTTCCGCCCGTCGTCGTGGTTCAGCAAACACACAAAGCCAAACCTCTCACCGCAATCTGGTCACAGTCAGACACAACACACACACACACACACACACACACACACACACACACACACACACACACACACACACACACACACACACACACACACACACACACACACACACGCACGCACACACGCACGCACGCACAGGAGTGACCGTGAATACACACACCTCAATCCCAATTCTCCATCTGCAGAAGGACTATCTATCTTGTGCTGTTGTAGGCATGGCAACCATGGAGATAAATACACAGAGAACTCATGAGTCTTTAAATCGGTGCCACGCTAATAATCAATAATTCATTGAAGGCTTCTAAAATACAAAATGCATATTTTCCCTAGAATTAGACTTCATCCATAAGAACTCTATATTAGCAGCACTTACTATAGGAATCATAAATAAACTGACAGTTCAATTATTAATTAAAAGCCTCTGTTTCCTTTCCGTTGATTTAATCATTAAACTACTAACTACACAGATTTAAGCAAATAACACTTTTTTTAGTTTGAATAAATGTAAAGTCCATTAAAACAAAGCCCGACTCTTCCTTCCGTCACTGCAAAAAGCCGGCGGCAAACAAATGTTCTCATGACCTGAAGCTGCGTCATCGATTGACCCGGCATGACGCAGTTATCAATATCTTCTTGAACTTTAATATCACACACTCGTATCAAAGAGCCAAACAGGCCGGCTGTTCTCTTGATAATGTCCAGATCAAATCCAAAATCAAGGGAACGCTGCATTTGCACACACTACAACTGGAGAAGAGGGGAGTGTAAATATATATATATATATATAAACACCAGCAACAAAAACAGTGTGGACAAGATCAAGATCAATAACGACATGTGTTTATTAGATTGAGGCGGGCTGTGACAGAGCCCGGCCCGGGAGCGGAACACTAGCGTGTAATCTTGTACTGTTTTCTGTCTCCCTGCGGAGCGGCAAGCAAACAAACTCACTCACTCACTCACTCACTCACTCACTCACTCACTCACTCACGCCTCGGGCCATAAAGAAGCACGCAACAAACAGTCGTCAATCCAGTTTGGGACTATTGACCGGAGGGAGGGGGGGACGGAGGACCTCAAGAGTGTCGTACGTTCCGCAGGTGTTATTATTAGAAGGTCTGGATCCAGTTTGGGACCGATCTGTTGTTCGACGTGCACTTTACGTTAACGTTCCAACTCAAGTTATTCCCCCATCTTGAGCAGCAGACAGTTTTCAACAGTAAAGCTTCCCAATTAGCGCACTGCTACATTTGTTTGTTCGTGCCCATTGGCCATTAGTCTCAATGGCAGTATTGATGCTTGTGATTATGCCTCAGCTAAATGGACCATTGGTCTCTTTAAACACAGCCACATGACCATTTGTAAAAATCAGACTTTTGGCAGGTGCACGTCTCCCATTTTATTGGTGTAATGAATACAATGGCGTGTTATTCATTTGTTATGCTTGGTGACGTTCCCAAAAGTAACTGTGCCGGAATGATAATAGAAGAATCTGGTGATTGAGACAAATGGAGCTCCACTGCACACTGTACAGTAACAATGCATCAGCCACAAGCAGCAGGCATGTTGTTCCAAAGAGGATTAATGGAGAAAAGACCCGCGGAATTTGTCCTCGCCTTCATTACTTTGCCGAATCTACACAGCACAACGCCAACATGTCTGAGTCAGATTGAGAAAAGGTTTCCAAACAGCCTGGACTCAAACTTATAAGAGAAAGAGTAGCGCGTGGATCTCACTGACTAATTCTCAGATTTTCAACCTCATCTCTCCCCGCCTGAATCAGGGATATGATGAGGGGAAAGAAAAAAAAAGTTGTTGTTCACGTTCTCTTGTCTTTGGAAAGCAGCTGTTAAATCTGCTGTTCTTCCGACACCAGCGCCGTCATCTGATGTGTACCGGGACGTAGTTGGTGGCCAGAAGAGCTATGGGCTTAGTTGTGTTTGCAGTCAGGTTATGAGTGCTACATGCTACTTAAAAGCAAAACCTTGTTGTCTTCGCTTGTTCTGCAGGTTGCCATAACTGCAAAAATTGCGTCTCAAAATATATACGCAGACGATGTGATGGACGAAGATACATTTTACAGTGTTTTGGCCGACTCTGTGCTTTGAGTCCAAGTTGCTCACGTGGACAGAGGCGTGCTGAAGAGCTTCGTCAGGATGCCGAAGACTAAAAGCAGAAGGACCAGGAGGGCGGACGATCACCGGGTGAGTATTTTTGCCACCTAACGCGGTGTTCGGGCCAAGAAAAGGTGGTCAAACAACGTTGGGCAAGCGGTTTCCTCAACACGTCGTGTTGTTTACAGCTGCCAACGTTACGGGATATGATCAGCTAACTGATGGATAACCACCTACTTTACTCTATTGTATGCTCTCGGCATACATCAGCGGCTGCTGCAAGGGGGAAAACTTCAATTGTAAAACGGCAACAGAAATCAAGGAACCTAATGAAACCATTTGTAAGAGAATTGAGTTATACTTTGTATTAAATACAAAGACAATTAGCCTAAAACCATTACCCGTCGCACTGCTTCAATCGTCCTGTTCTTTTATGTAAACAAAGAATTTTCAAGTATGAAGAGAAAGTAAATCGACTGTTTCAAGAGATTAAGATAAAAAAAAAAAAAGTGAGGAGTACAACAATTATTACACTTTCTGATTAGTGCACATTTCTTAAAACTAACTGGAGTCCTACTGGAAACAAGATAAAGAGGATTTTGTTTTGGAGGAAATTGAAAGATAAAATTTGACTTCAGGGCCTTGAAGGACTGGTTAATTGCAAATTGTAAATTTGTTTCAGTTGTGAAGCCAATATTTGTTCATTTTATTTTTGTTGTTGAACACATTTGGTGTGTTAGGGCACTCACTCATTTGGTGAGCTAATTACGAGCTTGATCACATACGGAGATGATAACATTTGATATGTGCTGTTCATTCCTCTGTCTTGACAGCGAGTTCCTATGAACTGCTTCCACAATGAGGAGAAACAAAAGAAGAAGCAAAAGTCTCAAACCTCTGGATTTGTAGCCGAGGATCACAGTTGTATTGTTACATTACTTGGACTAACAGGCAGTTTATTCTAAACGGGTAAGCTGGGCAGGTGCCTGAGCAATCCCACCCGCACTCTGCAGCTATGTGAGTGGAAGTGGGTGTTTGTTCCATTCGTTTTTAGCATGTTGAACCGATGCTGGTACAAATGAGGTAAGTACACCTACACACACACAATGGATTTAGTGAGCACAGAACTCAGCAAAACAAGTCCATCTGACACGCGCGCCATAGCAACCAAACACACGTGTTGCATAATGATCTGGATTTTTTTGATTTTTTTTTTTTTTTTTCCTGCGTCTCTTAAAACCTTGATAAGGGGGATGTTTATTTCCTGAACAGTTGGAGGTGAATGTGTACAGTTAGTGGAAATGTCAGTGAATTTGGGTTTGGTAAGACCAGGCTCGTCCTTTTACCTCGCGTCAAGACGGAAAGCGCCTCAGGGGTGTTTTTGATTTGTCCGTCTCCACGTTTCTGACGGAACAACAGACTTATTTGCCTGTAATGCAGGTCATGTTCAATCTAATTGTCATCCAAAGGCAACTGGACTTGCTCGAGTTTCTGCAGGACTGTTGAGACAGTTGGGTTTCTTAAAGACGATTTCACTTCTAATCCAAATGGCTTCTTCACGGCTTGAAGAGTTGAAACGTCATTTAACAAAACAGGAAGCATCTTCAAGAAACTCAAGCAAGTCCAGTTTCTTTTGGATAACACTGAAATAGGTTTCCGTTAATCGACACCGTCTTCGGCATCTCTGGCGTAGGGCTCGCACGTCACAAATATCATACGCGCACACCCACAACCCAAAACGTATCTCCAGGCTTGACGCCTTGCTTTCAAGACACGGCTTCAACCTTGCTTTTTCAAATTAAGCATCGGTTCATCCTGACTACAGACATTTTCCTGCTACTCCTAAATTGATGTCTAATTAAACTTTACAGGGTCAACCGAAATCTCTTGACTGACCACCACGGTCAAACTCACGCCGGGAGCCACTCATGAAGCGGGAGTCACACGAGATTAAGTCTTACGAATACACACACACACACGTGTGAATCGGCTCATTCATACTCCTCTGAGCGCGCGCGCGCACACGAGCGCATGTTTGCATATCTTTGTTGGCACATGGCGCATCCTCCAGCAAAGTTGCCCTTTCGCCTGCTCCCATACACGTCTGGCCAAAATGTCTCATTGAATATTCAATACGTGCACCGATGTAATGATGACCGAGACCCAGAGCGTGGCTGCAATTATTCGGGCTTCCGCCGCGCCAGTCGACGAGGCCGCCGTGGGGGGAGGGGGGCGCGGCGGCCCCTTCCACGAAACCTCCTCCCTTCTGCCTCCCGCTGCTTCTCCTTGCCCGTCCCTCCACCTCCGCTCCCCTCAGCAGCTGCCACTGGTCAGCTTGCGCTCTCCGCGACTGAGGAAAACCTCCTCCGAGCTCCCCCGTGCACTTCCCTTTCTGCCTGTTTAAGCATGTCCGTCTCCGAATTGCGTTAAAAGGCATTTTGCGAGTCTATATATAGTAAATTGGCATAGTCAGGAAGCAGGGTGTAGTGCAGCATGGCGGAGCAATATTTAAATGACTATGTCACCCTGCTGTTAGATGTGGGAATGCTGCCACAGCTTTGGCACAAAGCACCTCTATGAATATGCAGAGCAGCTACAACGACGTGTAATTTACACAGAATGTTTGTGCTGTATGTGTGTGTGTGTGTGTGTGTGTGTGTGTGTGTGTGTGTGTGTGTGTGTGTGTGTGTGTGTGTGTGTGTGTGTGTGTGTGTGTGTGTGCACGTGTGCGCGAGTGTGAGTGAAAGGGGCAGTGAAGGAGAACATTTTGCCGAAATGATCCCATTCTCCCAAATCCCTTTGCTAGAGAGCAGCTCATCTATACAGAGTGCTGCAGAGCTGAAAATAGACATATAGAGCTGCCCTGAATAAAAGATGACAGGATAGCACTGCCTTGCACCCACAAAAGCCACCCTGAGTGCACACGTGTACGCTCTGCGTACGCGTGTCCGCGCACATGCGCCGGCATGCCAGTGCTCAGCACGTCTAAGCGCGCGTTCAACATGTCCCCAGAACGCCCTTGAGCGAGGGGTTTCTTTTTTGCTCTCCCACACACTGCGGACACACAAATGCCGTATATGTGGTGCAAAAAAATTAAAAAAAATAAGAGACGGATGTCTCAAAAAGCGTCTTTCTCCCACGTTAGCGCGCATGAGTAATTCCCTTTCATCTCCAGCTGACCAATCAGGCGGAGTGAACTAGGAGAGGATAATGACAATAATGGGGGAGATTATTATTATTTTTTTGTCCCACAGCCTTGTTGGAATTAAAAGCCGGACAGGAAATTAAACAGAATGACATGTATTTCCCAGAAACCTTCACCTGGAATCCGTTAAACTTGACTTTCATTTTTCAAAGAAGTGCTTGAACGTTTTTTGGGTTTTTTTGCACAGACGGTGGTTCAATATTGTCTTTTCTATGTGTGTTTTTGTTTTTTTTCTCATCGTTTCTCACCTCAGAAGCAACCACGGAGATATTATCAGATGTTGATTCCATCCCTCTCCGTACGTGGCCAGCTCCGGAGTCGACCGTGCGGCGGACTTGAAAAGCAGCGTGGGGTTGACGGCGACCGCTTCCCCTTCGGCTAATCTGTATGCTTTCCAACGGGGGAGGCTTAAATCCCCCGGTCTGCCTGCGTGCCGGGGAAAACAAAGCCTTCACCTAATAACGAATCCCAGCCATATTTCACTCAGCACTTTGATTGAGCTTTTTGTTACCCAAGCGCGAACTCGCTGGCTGCGTCGGGGATTGAGGGGGATTGGAGTCGAGGGACAGAAATAGAGAGTGTGTGTTTGTTTGTTGAGCGGGAGCTAAGCAGGTAATTATGCCGATGTTCGCATGCAGGGGGTTTGTGTGGGACGCGCGTTCGTTTCCCGCCGCGGGCCCCCTTGGGGTTTTTGGCGAGCGCTTCATTTTCGACTCGCTGACCCTAATTTGTCTTCGGTCACTTTCCGAGTGCTAAACAGGTTGAGCGATTCTTAATTAGGGTTAAGTTAAGGCGACTGTAAGGCTTGATTAAATTAAAATGGCGCCAAGTAAGCCGATCGTGTCCGTGTCCCTGATCCGGACAGTAATGTTAGCCTTTGTCACCGTGTCGTTTTGTGTTTTGTGCGTTGGCAAAGGGTCAGCGTGCCAACTGGGGCCGAATTCACGATGCGTCCGAGGCCGAGGGTTGCTTTGTTTTGCGGGTGTTTAGAGTAACTGCCACATCACAAAAGAAATACGAGCTAATGGTACCATTTTGCTGCCTTACAAGATATTTAGTCATTCAGTACTGAGGCAGCAAGAAAATTGCCCTGCACGAATCAATAGAGAATGAGTGTTATTTTTCTATTTACGTTTTAACACTTAGACGGCAGATATTTAATTTTGGTGGGTGAGTCAGGTTATGTTTGAAAATGGGGGATGTCACTTTACCCTTTTATATTGCCAATTATCATCCAGACAGTGTGTCACCTTGCCAACCCACCTCTCCAGAACTTTTTTTTTTTTTTTTTTTAACTCTGTTAATTCCTCCTCTGTGAGGATGTTATTGCATAATGCAATTTGTCATTAAGCCCTCCTGTAAGTAACGGTGAAAACTGTTCTTTAAATCCAGTAACTGTGCTGAGCAGGATGACAGTGACATAAATTAGTCTGTGGCTGTGCAGTCGAAGGTATTTGGAAAATACTGCAGTTAACCGGGACGCAGACACTCGAAGATCCTTCTTAAATCCTCACGGAAAGATCAAAATTATGATGTCAATTTGACAAAAATGTATGCTCCTCTTAAATAAAAGAGGAGGAACGTCCTAAGTGGACACAAATATTGTCAGTTTCCTCCCCTCCCTGCACTGCAGCTCTTTGTCGAGAGGGAAAAAGCCACGCTAAGGGAGAAAAGAGCGCATGGTGAATCTATTATTCCAGGAGACTTCAAATCTTTTGCTGGGGGCAAATGTGACTTTCACAAAAGCCTGTTTTGAAAAAAGGCTGCTGATTCGGAGCTATTTTTAGTTTCTACCTCCTTCCACATCCTCCTCCTCCTCCTCTCCTATCCCCCTCTTCCTCTCCTCTTCACCTCTGTCCATCCCTTTAATATACTGAGGAGGGCTCCTCTCGCCGCTGAAACACTCCTGTGAACACAGGTATTACCAAGGCCTCGCATTTCACCTCAAAACCTGTCTCTGTGTGTGTGTGTGTGTGTGTGTGTGTGTGTGTGTGTGTGTGTGTGTGTGTGTGTGTGTGTGTGTGTGTGTGTGTGTGTGTGTGTGTGTGTGTGTGAGCGCGTCAATGTGTCTCAGAAAGAGAACAAGGCCGATTGAGTGATTTAGCTTGACAGACAGGTTTTGTAATACAGTACTTCAAATTATATTCCCTCTCCACCAACCTGCCCAAACCACTTATTCACAACCGCTCCAGGTCTAATGGAAGCTGTGGCCCGAGTACATAAGTTATAAAAGAGTAAACTAATGTCCACCAACAGAAACATGTCCTTCAGCAATGTCTTTGAGCTAAGCAGTGCTCCAACACAGCACATGCTGCACTAAATTAAAGCCCCAGCACAACAGACCTGCAGTCATGGCGGCTGCTTTGAGCGAAATGTCGCATACTTTCATGTTCACAAAGTCAATGCTGGCACGCCAGCGTTTAGAGAATAGTATTTAGAAATATTAGCAGAATTAGTTTAACGTCTTAACATTTTCTAAATAGCACCAAACATAATGAGCAGCTGAGACTCGTGGGAATTATTTGTCAACTAAAAAAACAAAGTATTAAAGAAATGTAATATTTGCCCCAAAGATGGGACTAAGACGGAAGTTTTGTTATTACCGAAGATGTTAGAATTCACCTTTAGGGGACATGAACGTCTCAACTGTCTGACAATGCATCCAACAGTTGTTCAAATATTCTGTTTCCAACCCGCGAAGTCAACGTCTTACAAGGATACCAAACACATCCTCTGGAAACCATGACATTTCGTTTCAATCCATGTTGTAGATGTTCAGTGTATTTCCAAAGGTTTGATCCACCGGTGGCACCAAATCATTTAGGGGATGACCAAAGTCACTGGGGTTCGTCCTCTGTGCACAGTGGACACTGTATCTGAGCCAAATTTGACGACGATCCATCCAAATGTCGTCAAGACTTTTCAGCTGAAAACAAAGAATTCAACCTCACGGTGGCGCCAGAAGTAAAGTCAAAGGATCAGAGGTTCGTCCTTTGGGAACAACGGTCATCCGCACAAAGTTTCATAGCAATCCACCAAACTATTATGCCTGCAAGGCTCACAAAAACATGCTCTTATTGTCATTTTTTAGATTATCCTGATTGTTATTCTGGAGGATGAGCAGGACAGCTGTCGTGACTTGTTTAGAAAGAAAAAAAAAACAAGGGAATAGCCCTGTCATATTCAATCTTACATCAGAAATGTCTGTCACACATTGTGGATTAATGATTTAATCATCAATCATATCAAACTACACTCGGCCCTGCTGGGAACAAGAGTGTATCGCATCACTGGTGATGGCGTTGGTTTCATTCATGCTAAATATTCATGATTCAGATTTGTTTGCTAACTTGGAAAATTGAAATTTATGAAGAGAGAAAAATCCATATTTGTTTTTGTTTTTTACTATTACAAGGTCAAATAAAGTTGATTTTTGCATGAGACCAGCGGCCATGCAAGTGAAGCCCGGCTGCGCTGAAGGTAAACGGGCTAATGGGTGGGTGAGAGAGAGGGAGGGAAGACGAAGAGGAGGTGAGGGGTTACGAGGTGCCTGAAGGTCTGAAAGGGCAAACGAAAGGAGGGAGGGCTGCGGCGGAGAGAGCGACTGTTGTCGAGGAGCTGTGTGAGGGAGTGCGAGTCGTTTAGAGGAGCGGGGGGGGGGATGTGTGGAGGCAGGGTGCAGGTGTGTCGGGCCCTGCCGCCTCCTCACCCAGGACCCTTTGCCACCCTCGCCACCCTCGCCGGCCGACGCCGGCTCTCCACACCGCCTCGCCTCCCCCTCTCGTTTACCCCGTTCTATTTGCTCCCAGCTAACTTTTGATCTGCTCAACAGGGCGAAACGCTGCACTGCTCTGTACCCGAGCTCCGTCACACTTCACGGTGGCGCGGTGATGAGGGGCTCCCGTTAAAACACGTGGTTTGAATATTTTGCAAACATGCCTGTTATTTTTTTCTGAATGCGTAATTAATGAGAAAAAGACTTTGACAGCGAGTTCGGTGCAAATGTAACTGTGACTCCAAAGCAAGTCTTTAAAACGTGGCTTCACGCGGCGGTTAAAGGATAATGGTGAATGCTGCGATGTGATGTAACAATGGCACAAGTAGAACGGGTGTTGTCATTTACATTGTACGGTCAATCTAGAGCTCGCTGGCAATATCTAACATTAGCCACTGTATGCTACCGGTCACACCAGACCATTAGACCGTGAATAAAAGTGGCTTAGCTTGCGGGTCTGAAAAGTGAGGGCGATGTGAAAGTGCCTTAAAGTGCAATACATCTAAGGGCCACAAGGGGTTGGCTCCAAAAATGCTCTAGCTCACAGACTCCCCATTCAACAAATTACAAAATGTATACATTTTGTCACTTTGGTATCATTTGCTAAAGTCACTCCTTTCTGGCGGTCCATCTAAAATGAATCCCGTCACGTACTGGAGATTAGGCCTCAAAAAGCGGTACATCTGAAGGCCTGTTTTATTGACAGGCTGCCGGTGCAGTCACGTTTGCGCCATCGGTGGGCGGGACATGGTGTCCTCTGGTTCCCAATCAGCTCGAGTCAGGTTCACCACTTCCTCCTCCAAATATGGTCTGTTCTGGCTCTAAAACAGCAAGATGGCGACAGCCGACATCCGAACTCGAGGCTTCAGAACAGCTGTTCACAAACCAATGGGTGACATCACTGCGGTTTGCAGCTGGGTTCAAACGTTTAACTTCCTGCCCACATCTACGTTTGCACCAGACCAAGTCAGGCTGTCACAGCAAAACCTCCGAGTGTATCAAGCTGGCAAACTGTGTGTTTTATTCTTCCTGAATTCTTTATTTCCACTTGTTTGAGGAGAAACATATAAATCTTTCCTTTAAAAGTTACATATTCTTGCTTTTAACCTGAATTGTCTCGTATTAGTAGCAACTTTACACAAATCTATACATTAGTCTCCCTTGATTGGAGCTGAAACAATCAGTCAGTTCATCTTTAAAGCCATTCACCAGCAAAAATCCCATGCTCTCAAGAATGTGCTGCCATTTCTGTTTTATATCATTGTAAATCAGACATCTTTGAATTTTTAATCACTGAATGATATGAAGATGCCACCTCGGGCTCGGAGAAGTTGTGCCGGACGATTCTTCAACATTTTCGGAGATGGTATCGATGAAGTGATCAATCAACGAGGACAGTAATAGTTAGCTGCGCCCCCATTTCAAATGTGCATATGATTTCAGATGATGGCACACATCATTCAGCACCTACTGGCTGCAGCATAGATAGATCTATTCTTGACATGATTTGCTAAATGAAAATAGATAAATGCAGATATTTGATGAGAAAAAGAGTTGATACAAGTCGATATCTTTATTGGTTCATGAGTCGTGCAGCATCTGTCCTTGTGCAATCCACCCATTCACCCCCCCCCCCAGCCCCCAAACTCATTTACAGCCTCTGAGTCGATCTGTCTCCTTCTGTTTGCTGTCCTTGGTCTCTTTCTCTGACTCACTTTTTTCTCATCTCTTTACTCTTCTCTTTTTTTTTTTTTTTTTTATCTAATCCCTCTCCACATGCACTGCTGCATTGGCTCCAGCCTTTCTTAGCAGCAGAGCAAAAAAAAAAAAAAAAAAGGAAAAAAAAACAGAAGGGGCAAGCAAGTGGAGAACAAGTGGTGGGGGAGAGAGGAGAGGCGGCATAAAGAACAAGGGACGTGGGGAGAAAAAGAAAGAGAAACGGAACCGGGGGGGTAAAACAAAAAAGACAGAATGATTGCAGTCGGTCAGGGGGAAAAAAAAGAGCGAGATGGAGAGGGCAAAGACAAGAGGCTGGATGAGAGAGGGAGGTTGCGTCACAACTCCAATCAGATATGACAGAGAGACAGTGAGAGAGAGAGAGATACAGTGTGAGAGAGAGAGAGAGAGAGAGAGAGAGAGAGAGAGAGAGAGAGAGAGAGAGTGGAGAGCGAGATGGGGGGGAGGGGAGAGGGGGAGGATTGATGGGTTTAGGAGGCAGAAAGCCATAAAGAGGCAGAGGTCTATTAAAAGTGGAGTGTTGGGACGTACGTGGGTGCAGCGGTGATTTAAATTAAATGTGTGTGTGTGTGTGTGTGTGTGTGTGTGTGTGTGTGTGTGTGTGTGTGTGTGTGTGTGTGTGTGTGTGTGTGTGTGTGTGTGTGTTTTTGTGTCTGTTATAACTGTGTATTTCTGTCTGTTTGTACTTCAATTTGTGTGTGGACCTGTATTTGATGTGTGCAGTCAGTCTTGTCTGTCTGTTTGTCTTTGTCGGTGATTTAAATTAAATGTGCGTGTGCGTGTGTGTGTGTGTGTGTGTGTGTGCTTTCGCGTGAGGGTGCGTCTGCTGATGAGTCAATAGTCTTTTTGGAATAATAAGCCTTTTCTCATTGGAGAATTTGGGGTTTGAACCTACAACCCTCAAAACGCAAAGGGAAAGGGGTATGGGGGGAAGGAGTGAAGGGAGGGTGGGGGAGGGCAGAGAGGTGATTGAGGACAGCCAGAGATGGAGGGATAGAGTGATGAAAGAGCTGCAGAGCAACACGGTGCCACTCACAGTGGCTCCCTGCCAGCTGACCGAGGCTCCGAGTCTATTTCAACCACCAGTGCTGACTTTAGGAAGAAAAGTGAATGTCACACGCATGCTGTTCTGAAGCAAAGAACTCTCCCTGTGGTTACGTTTTTAATTTCATTAAACCGCAAATCTCAGATTCAAACAATTCATCCATCACATGAATCGGTATGTTTCAAAGATAAACCGGTATCAGCCGAAAAATGTGGCCTGCAGTAAAGAAAAGCCTTTAAAAGCATTTATCTTAATATTAATGACTGTTTTTCAAAGAATTTGATCGATCATTTAATAATCTGCATTCAAGTTGTCCAAAGTGAAATCCTCAAATCAGCTTCGGTGATTCCACGACCTTTAGGGGGCTAACAATCACCAATGAATTGGCTTTTTCCTGCTCCAAACTAATGCTATTTAACCAACATCGGTCAATCTGGTTATTATTTGCCCAATTGAGTTTTACAAGGCCGTCTATACTGTTGTCTTGTTGGACCAATCCAGCTGCCTCGGTTTGTACGGTCATGCTCAGAAAAGGACCCGTATATTTATGTCTGACAGAACGCTGGTCATCTGTCCTGAAACAAACTTATATCTTAATAACCGACGGGGTACCACAAGCTCTGATATTAGTCTCCATAAACACTATCCAACGCAGATTTGCGCAACCGATTTTGATGTCGATGATGCCACCTCGTATGCGCACGGCTCTTAATTCGAGGTTTTTTTATGCCTCCAAGCCAATGAAAGTCATAACGCAGCTAACACGTTTTCAGCTTGTGAGTCCGTATTTGCAAGTTGTGAACACAGAATTGGCACTTTTCAATAAGATATATGAAATGCTTGCTTTGGCAAAATCTAAATTTTGTATGAGATACTGAGAGCAATAAGGCATAAACTGATATTAAGTATTGCTATGATAGACGGAACCAGGAAACATTGCCTTCACCTCTGAAAGATGGGAATTGTCATTTACCAAAATGTATTAAATATATTTAAAAAATGAAGTAAAGCCTGTACCTGGAATGATAGACTTCATACAAACAAGCAAGCTTATAAATAATAGGCAATGCATTTTGATTTTAAATTTGCCTTCTGATCCCATCATGCTGAAAAATGTCCTACACGCTCAGTCTAAAGCGCACAGAGCAGGTGCATTTAGTGTCCAAATACACTTTTTTGTTAGTTTATCAGCAGATAATCTGAGCGCAAAGTAAGAAAAATGGTTCAAAAGGCAGAGCATGAAATAAATCAAGAGTGTCATCTTCCATCCATGTAAGAAGCTGCGGCTCTGGCGCCTTGACTGATTGCTCGGTAGCAGGAAAAAAAAAAAAAAAAAAAAGCTTCTCTGCAGAAGAAATGAATCTTCTCAAGCGCAGATTAATGTCCACAACAATAATCTTTCACATCACGACTTTGTATTTTCAATCTTTAGGAAGTCGTTGTTGTTATTTATCTGTAAACCCCCGGCGAACCAAAATAGAAGAAGAAAACATCAGAGTCTCTCGAGTCCTGTGCAGCTTCTGCGTCCAAAACTGAGGTGGGAAACAAAGATGGGTGTCGGGCTGTTTGTCACCGTGGTGACGGTGAGACGGTTGGCTGTCGGGCTGTTTGTCACCGTGGTGACGGTGAGACGGTTGGCTGAATGCAACGCTCTTCAAAACAGCGACAAAGAGGATTCGAGCGCTCACACCCATCGCCGGATCAAGCAGACCGTGGAACCACGGACTGTCCGTGCCAGAGGACTTCTGCCCAGACTTGGAGGTGCAAATCCCTTCTGAAAGACCTGGAGAAGAGGTTCGCTGGCGAGCGCTTGCTGAAGAGCGTGATTTCACAGAACCACCGTCCAGTCCGTGAGAACTCCGGTCCAGGAGATCTCTGCCACGCTGACCAAACATGTCTGGCTCCCGCCGGTTCCGGAAAGATGCCCTCCAGATGGGAACTTTCGTCCGCTGGTGTGCTGGGAACCATCTGCTTGATGATACTTGTACCATAAAGCAGCATTCAGTTAACTACGTCATTATATTTTCAGGAGAGTTCATCATTGAACGTGGAGGTCTACAGGCTGTTTCAAAGGCCGCCATGAAATGAATTCTGTTTAATACTTAGTAATATATTTAATACTATTTCAATATTTTACAGAATAAAACTTTCTATGAACAATATGTATTCATAACACCAAATAGCAATTTAGATTTGCAGCTTTTCTATGCTGTCAGATTTTGTCGACTGCCCGATTAACTCCATTGATGTCCGAGAGATGACAGAACAGAGCTCCGTTTTAGCTCCTTAAAAATAACGTTACGTTATTTGTCCTAATATGCCGGTTAAATTCAACCCTTCACCCCAACCGGTCGCAGCAGATGGCCGCAGACCTCTGAGCCGGGTTCTGTCGGAAGGTCTCTTCCTGTTAAAGGAGATTTTTTATTTTTTTTTCCCCTCACAGCTACTCGTGTGGGAATTGTTGGTTTCCTTTGTATAATGCTGCAAATTTTGGTTGTTTGGACCTTACCATGTCAAGTGCCCTGAAATAACTTGTGTTGTGAGTACATGTATAAAAAAATTTTAAAAAAAATTAATAATAATAATAATAAAAAAATGTTCACACATTGAGTAAAGCATAAAATTGTGAAACTTTGCGCTTCAGGAAAAACGATTGTAACAACAAGTAGTGGGAAGGTGTCGACAAAAACAGTCGTAAGCCTTCGCGCGAGTGTCGCACGGTAACAGCTACAGGAAACACTCATTTGATAGGGAAACACAAAGATACACAACTTTGGTAAAGTTGCAAAGATATCGGTATATCCATCTATCCACCCATTAACTGAAGGATGTTAAAACATAAACAATGTTTGTTTCCTACAACCTAACAACCTCCTTTTCATCCAGACAAGGCCTCCTCGGAGCTGAACAGATAATACTAGAGGAAAAATAGGAAAAATATTCAAACTTAAAATTCAAATAACTCGAACGTCGTGTAGCTCCTTATAGTAAAACAATTTAAGCCACGTGTAAAGCTTTATTTTCACCACGATCACCGTTCTTGTTTAAACCGTTATGATATTGGCCTGAGAGGGGGAAAAAAAGCCTACTATTTGAAGTTTATTCCAGATTTTCTGATGATTGTAAATAAATAATAATCTAGATCAAAGAAAATCACAAATGCTGTGTGGATCAAAATCCGTTTTGTTGACAATTTTCTTACCATCGTGAGTATATTTGCATATGTGTGATTACAGACATTGCTTTGGTTCTTTTTTTCCCAATCAAATTACTGTAGCCCCATGACGTGTCATCAGTTTCCTCCCCAACCTCTGTTGGCAGAAGCAGGTCTCGGCTGTCCTCACCAGAGTCTGCCCTTCAGGGCTGACTGATGCCCGGCCAAGACTCGCTCCAGCACCCCCCCACCCAGCCCCTCCCGGGTCCGTTCTGCTGATGGCCGAGGCCGGCTAATATCTGCTTATCTCGCTCCCACAGTGCGCTCTGACATGGGGACTATTGGTAATATCTGGCAGGGAGATGCTGAGTCAGGAGAAATGCAAGCCATGAGGGAGAAGGAGGGCTGGCAATATGAGAGAGTCATCCAGAGAAGGGGGGTGGGGGGATGCTGCTTGTCACGAGAGTAGAGAGACATTGAGGAGTGGTGTGGGGTTACACTGAGCTCTTACGCAATGTTACGAGTATCATTCCATATTCTAGATGCAGCAATTTTTTTTCTCCAGTAAACCCGAGTTCAACCCGTAAACTGTGAAGTGGACGTAGTTTACAGGTCTGACTGGTGAGGCCATGAACTGCAATACCACCGAGGGCCGCTAGGGGTCGACTCCAAAAGGCCTGTGGCCCCATAGACTCCCATTCAACTTCTGAAATGAAATACCAAGTCAATAAAAATGTTCCCCAAGTCATAACAATGTCATTCAGTTTTCTGGAGGTCCGTCTCAAAATAATCCCATCATTAATGCAATATTAGGCGTGAAAAAGCAGTATGTTTGGGGGCGTGTCTGTTTGATTGACAGGCCTGTGGTGCAGTCAGATTTCCGCCATAGGTGAGCGGGGCGTAGTGTCCTTGAGTTCCCAATCAAATCGAGTCCGATTCGCAGCTTCTTTTTTTTTTTGCATTTCAAAGATGTTCGGTGTTGTTCTTGTTGATGGTTGTTTCATCGATTGAAAAGCCGATCAGAGCTCTGGAGGCAGGATTATCAACATGCGGTAGATGTCATTTTACTGTTGAAATGTTGCGTCTTGAAGTCTTTACATAATAATAACTCTATCCATCGTGTCAATTGGACCTGCAGAAGTACTGTAACAACTTGATCAAAATGACCAATGTTAATTAGCCCAAACAATTTCGTATTGGGCACTTGGGACTTGCAAGAGACTCACAAAAAGAGTTATAATCAGCGCAGTAAAGACATTGACCTTGATGACATCATGAGTACAGATGGCATTATACATGTATTTTCACAGGCCCGAGTGGCACTCTCCATCATGAGTGCAACGAACTTGTGTGTAATTGAGGGAGTGCCAGCTTTAAATCCCTTGCATTATGGTTTGCACACAACAGGCGAACGGTATAACAACGGGTGCACAAGCAGGCCCAGATGCAGATGCAGATGTTTAATTGTAAATACACACCCGGACTCCCCTCGCGTCACCTCCCCTGTTCTCTCACTCCTCCTCCCGATACGAACAACCTGCAGCCTGTTTCACAATAAGTTTACTGCTGGCATCTCTGAGCGCCCTTCAACCTGAAGAGCCAAACCTCCACCCACCAGCCACTCGGGCTGCTCTCCACAGGTCCTCGATATCGGCTCGCTGTGGCCGAGGGGCTGCTAGAGTTGTCATTATTATCTTTACACAAGAAGGAAAATGCCTCCCACTTCCTAATCAACTGGGGCCATCTTGACTCCCAGCCTCTCTAACTCTTTTCTCAACCACTCGTGGGCTGACAGGTTTGGGCTACACAGGTGTATCTAACCATATACGTGTCTACACTGATATGCGTGCGTCCCTTCCACCGTGCACACCAGCATTTGTCTTGTGTTCGGATATGTCCGTCTCTTATGTGTGTGTGTTCCCGAACCCCGCCGGGCCTCACGGCGCCTCCCTTCAGAGTATTTCTCACGCCAGAGCTGAGCATCGCACAGCTCTGCTTCAGTTAATGAAGAGACTGGCAAAGTGAGCTCCATTTGGGCCACCGTGAGAGCGCTCCAGTCACCAGTCCGCAATTTGGAGACATCTGTTTTATCTGGCCCGGCTTTAATCAGACAACGCAAAACGTTGCATGCAAATGACAGATAGCAAGAAGAGGACATGGCACACGTTTGGATCGGGTTTTTTGGGGGGTTTTTTTGTGTGCTCGCTTTAAATTTGTGCATCTGGAGTTCTCTCCATCCCCAAACCCTCAGATGAAGTGACCGTCGGAGCGACCAGCTTCTGGTATCCGGGGCGCCGGAGTGCCGGAGTGCCGGTGGCCCGGTGGAGTCGGCTAATTCACAGCTCATAAACAAAAGAAACGCTTCCTAATTGATCTAATAGAGCAGACACACGAGGAGCTTTGCAACTCGTAAAGAACCAATTAATATCCGTGATCATAAAAGTGTAATGAAGCAGCAGAGGCCCACGTTGCGTGGTAGACCATATTCTACCCATTTCCTTTTAGTGTGAGAGAGACGGAAAGTTTTAAGGTGAGGAATCAAATAAATTCCCCAAGAATCCAGATCCAGGACTCTTGCGGTGATGCTAAGCTTTTTCAAATTAGCAGCTGTACTGTGCTTATAGACCTGACAGTAATGACAACAGTATGTGCAACCTGCTGTTTCATTACTCACACATCTAACTGCTCTTCCCCGCAGTAGCTTTCTCCAACATCAGTGTAATAAACAGCAGTGCGGCGTTGTCAGAAATATGTTGCAGTCTTCCTCTTCAGCACGCATTTAACGCAGCCTTTCACATTCTATACGTGCACTCAACTTGATGTCTCCCATTTATTTGTTGATAACATTTACATTACCTACTCACTTTGCAACATTTGCTGTTGCACCGCATTCCCACTATAGTTTGTCTCTCTATTAAAAAAAAAAAAAAGGGAGCAATTCTAAAAGCAATTTAATTCCCCTATGTCACAGTTTCTCTTCACTTCTGTTAATATGTTTGGGTATGAAATGTCTTCTAGGAAATTAGCAGGTTAAAAAAAAAAAAAATACATAGTTGTTCACAAGTGGAATTGCGCATCTGATTTAGGGTTGTGTGTGTGTCCGATCCACTCACCGACAAATAACAGTGCGGACAGCCCGACCTAAAGATTTGAAATATTGAAAAACAAACCAGATCTGCCTGCAGTCTGAACAAAGCAAAAGCGTCGGCCGGCTGGCGTGCTGAAACTGCGTTGGGTAATTTAGAGGCAAATTAAGCCCCATCATTTTTCCAGACATTCAGGAGAAGAGGACAGGAGGTCAGTTAACAGCATCTTTGGCAGTCGTTGGACTAACAGCTGACATATGGACTTCCATGTTGGAGGCGTTATCGTTCTGACGTGCATGCGTGTGCAACAGACTTTGACATGCAGAATGATCACTAGCCTGCCATCAGCAGCCTTCGACCCGGCAGCATACATCATGTACCGGCCCGGCCGACCAGCAGGCTACAGCCGCTGTACATTGAGACCACACAGTGACGATAAAGACGAGCGCGGCGGTGATTTGTGCGCACATTCAGCTCAACCTCGACGCGAAACTCCAATAGCTCTCCAGATAATATCTACGAGGGGAAAAGAAGCTCTGCAAAGTTCTGGAATTATCTGCAAGGTTATTTTCTAATAGTGTTCTGCTGTTTATCTTCATGACGTCATATTTCAGAGTTCGGATCCGGTGGCTTTTACAGAGGCTTCGCCAACTCGGTGTGTTCACAAATACAGATTGAAATGTCCTCAGAAAAAAAATTAAGAAAAAATTTCAAATAATTATTTCGCTGTGCTTTAAAGAAAAATGAGATTTAGCAATTTTAACTTTTTATTCATATTTACTATTTGACTTGAACCGTCTCCAACTGTTCAGTTCACCAAGCGCCGACTCATGTTTGCAGGCAGCTTCTATTACTTTGATTTCTTATTAGAAAAACAGATGCAGCTTGATTCATTTTTACTCCATTCACAAACATAATAAAAAGCAACTTGCAATCTGTGTAGTTCACCTGCTGGTGATATCTGACGGAGGTACTGACCACACTATCCAAGTAGGTTTTTTTAAAAGCCATTTTCCACAACACAACCTATCTTCCCACCATTGTGCAGAAAACAGATTGAGAGGTTGTTGCAAAGAGTTATTTTACCGGCAACAAGGAAGAAAAACTCTTCAGTATTTTAACGACACCCCGAAAAAATTTACAATAAACAGCCTGATGCCAATAATCATTTTACGTTCCATATTTCTGGCATAAAGGAGTTCTGAATGGCGGTTCTAACCGATTATACCAACAGCACATAAGCATTGAGTTCCACCGGTTCCGTGACTTCCACTAAATCTCAACACTCACGTACACAATTGCCCCATTTCAATAAAACAGCATCTCTACAGTTAACAGAGAGTTTTATAGCCGCGACCGGACCGTGCTTGCACACTTAAGTGGCCCCCATAAAACATATCAGTAATCTTATGTTTGCTTGCCCATTGGTTTACGTCCTCTTAAGGTTTTCTAGTTGTCACGTTTACAAAATAAGAACCCTGAATTTATAGATTCAGTGTGGTTGATGGAAGGTAGCGTGTTGGCAATGTGGACACACTCAAGGGCAATGCGGGAGTCAGGCCGTAAAGCATGTTGTGTGTGTGTGTGTGTGTGTGTGTGTGTGTGTGTGTGTGTGTGTGTGTGTGTGTGTGTGTGTGTGTGTGTGTGTGTGTGTGTGTGTGTGTGTGTGTGTGTGTGTGTGTGTGTGTGGTGATGTGCTGTACAGAGAACTCGTAAACAACAAGCCAGCACAGGACAAGACAGGACCCTAATCAAATCAATGCAGGTTCAATGTCTATTGCCCCTCTGTCTGTGTGTGTGTGTGTGTGTGTGTGTGTGTGTGTGTGTGTGTGTGTGTGTGTGTGTGTGTGTGTGTGTGTGTGTGTGTGTGTGTGTGTGTGTGTGTGTGTGTGCCCCATCACTGGATCAATCCACAGGGGACGTAGGTTGACAGAATAATGACCCGTCCTCTGTTTTCATCAGCCTCTCTTTCTCTCGTTCCCCCTGTAGTAGCTCTTGTCTTCGCCTCATCTGCACATGATCTTCCTCACTCATCCCTCTCCCTTATTTATCCCCCTTTTCTTTCTTTTTTTTTTCCCCTCCTCCTCTTCCTGTCACACTGGTCCAGGAATAACTCCTCTCAGTTGCCTCTAATCTCACGTACTTCCCCTTCATTCCATCTTTTCTTCATCACACTGTCGCCCGCATTAATCCTCCATTTCTCTTTTGTTGCCAATCGCCTTTCTTTTTCCCTTTTTATAAAATTCTCTTTTCAAGTGACCCCCACCCTCCTCCTCTCTCTGTCCCAACTCCAGCCCCAATAACTCAAATAGTCCTTTCTTTGATGCATCATTCATGGTTTTGTTCCCTAATGCACTCTATCTCTTTCACAGCCACACTATCAAATCTTCATCATCAGCTTTTATCTAGTGTTCCAGCTTCCCCTTTCCCCCCCTTTGTGATGTCTTGTCTTGGGCTCTCGCTGCTGCTGCTGCTGCTGCTTCTTGCCCCTTTCTATTTCTATAAATGCAGCGCGGCTCGGTCTCCCTCACTTCATCCCTGCTCTCTCAACCCCTTTCTTTTATGCGGCCTCCCTCTTATCTCCCCTCTCATTCCCTTTTCCATCACTTTCACTCTTCTCTCCCATTTCTTCCTCATTCAGTCACCCCTGCTCCTCTCTTCCACCCCGTCTCCCGCGTCCCTCCGCTCTCCCCTCCTTCCTCTCCCTTTTCTCTCATTCCCCGAGGTGAGTGGCAGAGTGCAAACGCCCAGGTCTCAGTAATGGAATAATCCTTTACATCAGCTGCGGCATCGGTCGGGCTGCGACGTCACTCTCTAAAAGCCTTTCTTATCATCGGTATGGAGCTCTCCAATCTCCGCATCACGCTCCATTCATGCGACAAAACGTACGCGAACGGGACACAAACGCTGACCAGATGTCTCATTGTCGAGGCCCGAGCCGCGCGCCGCATCCCATTTTGTTTCTTATCGGCCGAGTGGCCGCAATCACGGAGAATGTTGCTGCGCTGCGTTCACCTGCAGATAAACATGGAGCCTATAGGATGTTTATCTTCCCGACGCGGACGTTCAGAAGCATGTACAGCGTGTGAAGATATCAAGCCCAAGGCTATTACCCTGGTGTCCATACTGTCTCCAAGTGCAAGATAAATGCGTGCGTGTAGATGCAATCACATTATTTGCCGTTTTTCACTTGCAGTTTTTCTGCCAATGTAAAGTGCTTGGAACAACAATGCACCTATACACGCACACACGCTCATGCACACGCACGCACACACACACACACACACACACACACACACACACACAGGTCTATTCCTGCCCGGGCTGCAAACATCTGGGCTCCCGAATGACAGGATCGTCTGGGGAGCCTTGATGTGTTGCTTTCACTGTCCGTGTTCCACCTGTGGCCAGAAATAGCCTGAAAAACACACAATCTCTCCGCAACACCTGCTCTGGGTCTTACGTAACTTTAAGTGGAGACCACATGGAAACGAGCAGCGGGGATAAGAGGAGAAATGGATCAGGAAGTGACGAAGAGCCTGAGCTTGTGTGTGGGTCTGTAGGGATGAGCTGGATGGGAAGACAAGCGAAGACTATCTCCTCCCTGTGAGCTACTGAGCTGTATAAACAGGACCTGGAGATATTCACTGGATTTTTTTTTCATTAGTAGTCTCTCAAATATTTCAAATTACTGACCAAACAATTCACCCAGTCTTTATGGAAACTATTCTTATAAGTGCCGTCTGAACTCCCGCCTGTATGGTTAAGGTTTGGTGAGGTGCTAAGGTAAACTACTTGGTTGAGCATGTAGGAAACAACTACAAACGCGGACTGTTTTCTGATCATGATTTCATGCTAGTGCCACTTTTGCTTCTGACAAAAACATCAAGGAGTCACCAGGGAAAATGTAAACTGTCTTGAATAATGACCAAAGCTCTCGTCTTTCTGGTGAGAACATGCTGTAGTATACACTCAACAAAAACATCAACACAACACTTTTGTTTTCGCTCCCATTTTTCTTGAGTTGAAGATCTTTTACGCACACAAAAGATTGATTCCGCTCAAATTCCATCCGCAAAATTGCTCAAATCCGTGTTGCTGAGCATTTCCCCCTTTGCCAAAATAGTCCATCCACCCGACAGCTGGGGCATATCAACATGCTGATTAAACAGCGGGATCGTAGCTCAGGTGTGACTTCGACTGGTCCAAAATGAAGGCCACTCTAAAATGTGCAGTTTTATCACAAAACACAATGTCACGTATGTCACAGGTTTTGGAAATGGCATGCTGACAGTAGCAACGTGATTCTGTAAAAATAAATCAAGATAAAAACTGCCTCATTTCAGAGTGGCCTTTAATTGTTACCACACAGGTCATCAGCAACTTGACGTGCCAGACCTGCCGGGTGGATGGATATCCTTGCTCACTAACACAGATTTGAACGAGCTTGTGAGCAAAACAAAAACAAAGTGTTGCATTTATATTTCTGTTGAGCGTATATGGAGCGATCTCCCGTATTTGATAACAGATGGTCACCTGGAGGAGGCTATTGGTGGAGACCGACATATGAACGATGAGGACGTCAGACACCGATGGATCCAGAGCGCTCGTACTAGTGGATGAACAGAAACGTCAACGGGTGGTTGTTGTAGCGGGTGGAGGGGGCCTGACTGATGTGTTTTGATAGAGGGAGGGGGGGGGGGGGGGCAATCTATCAGAAGAGAAACTCCTTAATTACAATGGTACCGAGGCGTTAATGCATGCGCGAAGACATCAGTAAACCCGCCGCTGACGTGACGTTTGTGCCACAAAGCGATTCATCGACGCGACACTCAACACAAGCGTGTACACGTGTTGTGTGGTTTTGCCATGTAACGCAGCATGTGTGTGTGTGTGTATGTGTTAGAAGTGCGTCCATGCAAAATATATGCTAATTTAATCATCAGATGCACCAACTACTGCTCACGGCTCAAATGACTTTGATGTGCGTCCGTGAGCATTTACCGAACACCCCACCCCGTTTGTCACGGATCCTCCGGTGACCTTGCGCGATGTAATTCTGTGCGTTTGCGCACACGCGGCTGTATTCAACATGACACTCGAGCGTGCTCCCAAAAGGCGGCCTGGTGGAAATGCCGAGAGTGTACAGCACTTTGGAAACCGGCACTGGCGCTGTGTGTGAGCACGGCTTACGCAACACGCGCAGCTCTGTGCACAAAGCAGCGCGCCGTCGTAATTGCGGGGCACAGAGTGTTTTGCTTAGTTCGAGTCCACGCACGTACACGAATGCAAATCCTACTAATTCGAATTAGAAAACCCGAGAGGTCAAACTTCTCTTGCACTTGCACATCTCTCCAGGACGCGTTCATATATTTCGCGACGTAAAGAGCCTGTTTATGTGTCAACGGGGCTTCGTTTGTAGTTCAGGATGTGGCGCAAAGAGCTGGCAATAGTTCTGCATCCCGCCAGCTGCTCCATCACTGACACACAGACAGCCAAGTGAATGATGGTCCCTGCCTTGTTCCAGGGTCTGTACCCATCACGCATCAGTTCAAGATAACACGGGAGACTGGATGTTGCTTCCGATTTAGTGTGTCACTGTTCAACAAGGTGCATTAGCAGCAGGAAGGTGCTACCTAGACTACCATTTGAGCATTACGAAAACGATTTGGGGTGACAAAATCGAAATTGATAGGACCTTAGTTGTATTGATTTTTTTTTTTTTTTTTTTTTCAGAAAAACAGAACAAAAAGTGGAAAATAAAGATGAAATGATGCAGTGCTTTAGAAGTGGATATTCTCAGAGATAGGAGAGTGCCATGATAAAAGCCCTTCTCCCTGGTGCGATGCTGGGTACTTACAGCCGGGGTTGTGAGGATGGCATCAGCTGAACGGAGCTTTATGATGATGACTGACTGCAAGTTATAATTTACCACCACTTCACTGCTTCCAGGTTGAGGATAATGATGGGGATTAAGGTACGTTGGGTGGAAGGGGCGGCTCTTTAAAGAATCATGCGTCACAAAGTCTTTTCATTCAAGACACATTATGGGTTCCATCGGAAATCAGGTCTTATTGGAGATAGAGACGGAGCAAGGTAACTGAAGACAGGTTCAATATGCAAGGTGTTTCAAAAGTCAAGTGAGTTTTCTTTCTATTTAGTTACATTTTCCAATAGATTTTCTTCAAGCTCAATCATTTCTATTTCTATTCTTGTTAACCCATTATGACCAAAGGCGTCCTCTTAAAAAAAAAAAACAAACAAACATGTAGTATTGTTTGAAAACCATCTTCTCCGTCCTGAAGGTTTTCTGAAAAAGTTGAAAGAATTGTCATTGTTCATTAGAACCCTTATTTCTCAGCTTCCGTAGCAGTTAAATTATTATATTTGCACTTATGACTGAACAGTCACCTTTTACAAAAAATCAAGACACCAAAAAAATGGTAAAAGATCAGGCGAGATCGTGTGACTGCACCATGTATGAAATCCAAGAGAGCTTTTAATTTGTACCAGCTGCTTTGAACACAGAATTTCGATGATTTTGAAGCAACTTTAAATTCACTTGCGTTCACCATATTTACAGGCTGATGAAAAGTGCACAACTGGAAAGACATTCCCAAACTGTTACGACTAAAATGATTCCTCCATATGCCAAACATCCAATGGCTTCAAATCTTGGGAGTAATAAAGCCATCATTATTAAAACAAGTAAACACTAAACGATAACGTCTAAATGGCTGAGGAGGCGTGTGGGCCATCAAGTCCGCAGCGCTAAGTTGAATATTGTTCAATATGGAGCGCGACGTATTTCCACGGCGGTGGAGATCCCACAGGTGACAAAGACACCAAATGTAAATCGACTCAAGCTTGTTCACAGTGTCCCAGTAAATAATACTTGTAAATTCCATTCTGTATATGGCATGACACTATGCATATAAAACATGCTGACTGAGGGGCTGACAGGTATGCTAATCTGTGTAGACTCTGTCGCTCCAGGGATAAAGTCGGGGGGTGGTGTTTATTGCACCCTCCCTCACTCTTTCCCCCCCAAACAGCCCCATGTGACAGTGTTATCACTGACCTTGATTTGTGGAACCCTTGGGAACCATTTTTCTCCAATGCGTAAAACCACAATGTTTAACTTGTTCTGTGCTCAGCTCCGACTCTAAGTCCCTGTCCGTCGTGACTGACCTTGAAGTCTGGCTTTGACAAGAGTAAATGTAATAGCATTATAACTGTTGTACAGAGAAGACTCGCGAGCGGGAGAGGGCACTTGGCAGATCAGATTCTTCCCTCAAACATATTTACTCCCATGCTGCACTGACAGCAGTAGTAGAATATGCCCAAGGCGAGTAAACCTGCATGTGTGTGGTGTCCTCGCATGTGCGCATGGGCGCGGCAGACCGAGCCGTGGAACCCGCAGGAGTCAGCAGTCCTGCGACGTACAGCGCAACGTCGTCAAACACCAAAGAGAACAACTCTCCATCTCGGAACCTCAGGCGCTCAAAACTCCCACAGATGTTAACAGCAGGTGATGAAAGCCTCTGCCCCTGCCTCATTCTCATGATACGCTGCAAAGCATACAAACAAACACACACTGACATTTTGCTCTTTAACAAAAACAATCCTGTTCCCATTACACACACACACACACACACACACAAAAAGACTGATGAATAGACGACCCCACCGGTTGGATCTCTCGAATCACACATGGCACTAATGTCTTCTGCACAATCTTTTCCTTCAAGCCTTAGCAACAGTCGGCCACCACATGAGTAGAAAGGAATCCATTCATCACACCCCTGGGCATGCTCGGCTCTTCTCAGCCCTGCAGGCATTCTGTACCTTTGAATCTTCTCTGTCTTTGCCTCTTTTTTTTATTTGCCGAAGGCCACGAGGGATGGTGCTAGCTCATGTATGTTTTTATTTCTATCTTTAGAAAGATAAGAAGTGCCACCTGTTAAGGTTACAGGGGATGTCAAGCAAAACAAGCATGCAAAATGGTTGCGTAACATCAAAGAAATCAAAAGAAAGAACCAATGTATGAAAGCTTCTTTTGTTTCATCTTTCCAACCCTCTTCAAAACATCAAGACTCTTCCCTTGCTTTGTCCTTTAGTCGTTTCACTTGAAACTGAAGAGCTTCACCGAAATGGCTGTGATGTGCCCAAAGGAGGCCTTTGTAGAGCTGCTCCTGTTGTGCAAAGACATGATGCCCGACTACCTTCCCTCCCAATTGGTCCCTGCCAAAAGCGTTGATGGAGCACCCGGCTTATCTGAGCCAAGGATCAAACCCAGCTCACGATGGTGGTGGCGAAGGACATTTGCTCTGCGCCAAGAAGGTTCCACCCCACAAGGGCTTAATTGTGACAAAGTTCTTGTCACTGCACTCTTAATAGAAAATATTTTGCCTCCATATGCATTCCTCTCTGCAGTTTGCCAGAGCATTCTATATTTAACCGACTTCCACAAGCGCACACATAGCTTCTGGCTCAGTGAAAATTCCCGTCCCTGGCTATGAGCCCAGCAGGAGACCTCAGGATATGAATGAATCATGAACCAGAGAGCCAGGCCTTTAAATCAAACCATCCACCCAACCTGAATCAGACGGCAGCGAACACATTTTCCAGGCTCAGATCCATCGAGTATCACTAAACACTCCGACAGGTGAGGTTGGGAAATGGCAGTGATGCCCCGTGGGGTAACGTCACGTAATAAAGGCTAAGAACATCATATGTGACTTTATGGTCTCTCGGTAATTGTTCTGAAGATGTGCAATTCAACCACGTCAGACATTAAACATACAGTTGGTCTGAACGTTGACGCTGCTTCCGGAAAGTCAGAAATGGTGAGTCATAGAGGCCCCTGATCCAATGTTAGAAAGGTGTCTGGGGTGGGAGTCTCCCACCATACAGCAAACATTTTGTTATGAGTATAATGCCTGCTTGTGGTTGCGGAAGATTTAAATGCAGAGGTGGCGTTTGCTAAAAGGATGTCTGGCAGGAGATTGATGAAAACGAAAGAAATGTCTGGGAATAAAAAGGAGTGAAGAGGCCAAATGGAAATGAGGGACAAAAACAGGTTGTGGTGAAGACTGAAGGCCGGAACTTGTGACGGGGTAGAAGTGATGTAAACAGGAAAAAGAGTAAAGGGATGAAGAGGATGTTGAGGAGGCAGTGTTAGAGAGGCCTCCCTTCGTAATGATCTCTGAGCTCCCCCTAATTGGGCAAATCTCTGGCACCCTGCTCTGGAGAACAGGTCAGACCCAGAGTCAAAGAGAGAGGGAGAGACGGAAAGAAGGGGGAAACATTTACACACACAAGGGGGGGTGCCATGAAAAGGTCGAGCTATGCGAGTGTAATGAATTGGGTGGGGGGGGGGGTTGTACTTAATACTTAATTCCTCTTTCCGTGCTCTCCTGCCTTCATGGTGTAAATCTATGTGCAGCCGAATCGACTGAAATATAAGAAAAATGCTTTTGGCTTCGGACGCTGACGCAACTGCGGCTTAAGGTGGCCGAGGGACCTTCGGCGAGGGTTGAGGGGTGTAAGAGAAAGGGAAGAGTGCTCTATGAGGGCCTCTCCAGAGGGCTAATTTGTGAGCGTCCTGATCAATGGGTTAATTAAGTGCAGAGAGGAGAAAATGGAGAGGGCACGGGGCCTGAGTACCCGGTGGCAAAGAGGAAAGGGGGATGGAAGAGCAAATGGGAGGTTAGGAGGGTGACAACAGGGGAGGGAGACAGATTTTGGAAAGTGAAGAGTGAGAGGATGAAAAGTCCTGTGTGGGACTCAAATTCCCTCGTGTACTTAACCAAATTGACTTGTGCTGGCCAATAACTCTGATGGAAATGTCTTTATGTTAGCGATGATTGTAAATTATTGGCTCACCCACTGTGATCAATATAACCCTACCTCTTCAGATTTGTCAAAGCCTTACAAAATAAGATGTCAAGAACACAATCTATGGTTCAGTCTTTCAGAGACCTTTGGAAAATCAATGCAGGTATTTAGCTGTCAACAAAATCTCTGTAGGAGGAGTACATGTGTCGAACACACATTAACCAATCAACCGTCCTCACAGAACACACACCCTCGCGGCTCTTCTATCCCCCTGAATGTAAAGCACGACCTCAAGTGAGAGGATCCTTTGAAACGGGTTTATTCCCCACATAAGGCGAGAGAGAAGGAGGCGGAAGAAGAAAAAGAAAATAGGGCCAGGAAATCTTGCTGACTTGCAGCCTTCTCAATCGACGGCCTCCTATCCTATCCCAGTTCCTTTTTCAAGGTCTCTGGAGTTTAAATCCAAATGGAAAGAGATTGTTTCATGTGGGCACCGAGGGAGCTCCGGTTGCTTTCTTCACAGGACTTTGTCTTTGCAGAAACAATCCCTCTCCAACCCATTCTGCCATCATAAAGCTATACAGGCTAATGTACATGCCTGTAAAGCAATCTCACCACTCATTAGACATTAGAACGAGCGTGTGATCAAGGTTACACTCCCTTGCCTTGGTTAATTAAGGTGACAAGACCCTATCTTTCTTTCTCTAATGGTGAGCTGTTCCACCTATACATTCCAGCCCCTATTACTTTTACAGTCCATGTTCCCTACACTTCTATTTATATTCTATTGTGATCATTTTTGCTTCTTAAATTCTTAAATATGTTACCACAAAACCTGCAAAAAAAAAAAAAAAAAAAGTTCTTTTCACATTTACTCATTCAGTCTTTCGAACACTGTAAATTCCACACAGTCAGAAGGGACATATGAAGGGCACCGCACAGGGACCATGAGTCATTTTCACCAAGATACTGTAGCCTGAGGGTAGCAGATAAGTACACTCAATAAAGTTCGGTACGAGTCAGAACACTGACATTTATGTTCCCGGTGCTGTGAGCTGCTACCTGTGAAAATGTAGTCTGAGAAAACCTGCTCATGCGGGGTGTTTGTCCCAGGAGTGATCGGCACAGATTGGAATTTAGCTCCACTTCCCGGCTACCATTTGTCAGCAGAGGAAATGCTTCAGCCTTGAGAGACAACGTGAAGAGCCAGAGATGAATGATTCAACCAACATGCATTGTTTTCTGTGAAGGATGACGGATACACATTCTGAATGCTTGAAAATTAAGACAAAACAAAAAGAAAAGTGCCGCTAGTTCAAATAAATCAAAGGAGAAAGGCGTGCCAAAGGTTTTCAGGCATAAACGTGCTCTTTTGTATGTGCACAAAGGCAAAAACCCTTCCGCTGTTGTGTTTGTGTGTGTGTGTGTGTGTGTGTGTGTGTGTGTGTGTGTGTGTGTGTGTGTGTGTGTGTGTGTGTGTGTGTGTGTGTGTGTGTGTGTGTGTGTGTACACGTACCTGTTCATCCTGAGGGTTCCAGTTTTCTTTGCTGATTGTGACAATAACAGTGACGATCATCGCCTGCTCTGCATCATCGCGTGCAAAAGTGTAACGCTACCAAGCTGGTGCTCATTCATCACTGTCATGCCTCTGTTTTCGTTCATAACCAGCACACACACACACACACACACACACACACACACACACACACACACACACACACACACACACAAATCTAGCAGGAGCTTGTCAAGTAAAATACATCCTAATTCACTACGTAAGAACAGGCTTATTCTTTTCATTAGAATCTGCCATCGGGACGGCTGACAGCAGCCAAACAATGCACCAACTGGAGCTGGACGGCACACGGAAGTACTTAAAATGAATGCTCCGTTTGTTTAGAGGAGGACGGCTCTATTCTCGAGGTGAGGTTGAAAATGTGACATGCTGTACAAGGCGTGCGTGCACCCATACACTTCCTTGTCCGAACAATAAGCGTCTCCGCGGCAGAGGCAGAAGGGCCTGTGGTGCTGAAAACAGCCCATCCACAACTCCTCCAGGCTGCACTTCGAAACAGAGCGGTAACCCCGGGAGGACGGGCAGCAGAGACTGGTATCTCTGCATCCTCAAGTGTTTGCCATTAGCTGCCAGCTCTGGTCATGCCTCAAACCCAATCACCACAGCCCACCGTCACTTATGTCAACAGATGGACATCAAATGGATAACGGCCCAGCCTGTATGACGGGACAGCCACCGGCGACGCCACCACCGAGGCTCATTATGTTTGACTGACTGAGACCTGCGCTCAGTGTGTGTGTGTGTGTGTGTGTGTGTGTGTGTGTGTGTGTGTGTGTGTGTGTGTGTGTGTGTGCTCAAGAGGGAAATATAGTTTTATAACAACCCCCATCATTATACAGTGCAGCCACGGTGATAACACTTCAGCATGTTGGCCAACACAGCCGCTGCCGCCGCTGCTGCTGCTTCCTTCGCCGGTATTACCATTCCTCTAGTCGTTCTCTGGATAGTTGTTAGAGCTTCAGCTGACAGCTCATACTAATATATGTGGCGGTGTGTCAGCCCATACTAATGTGTGTGCAACAGCAGGGAAGAGGTAGCATACAGCAGATGTTAAGAGTGCAAAATAGAGATGGTGCTGTTATAATGTTGTGGCATTCTTCTTGCTTTCTCCCTCCCCGCTGCATAGTACGCTGCTTCACAGCTCGCTCGTCTCTCTTATTTGCTCTTCCGCTTTTCTTTCGCCGCTCTTTTTCGATTTTCTTGCAACAGCTGTGGTCACTTGACTTTCCGAGCACACTCTCTCCACCTCTCTCTGCATGTGTCTCGGGTAAGAGGGCAGGAACAGCAGCCTGCCAACCTGACTGTCTCCAGACCCGCTGACCCGGAGCTTGTTTGCGATGCTCCGGGTTTACCATCGAGTAGTCGTGCCGGTGTGGCCAATCCTGACCTTGAGACGCTGTCAAAACCATAACTCACTCAATTTCTCCATGAATACAATCGATGGCCGAACGTAACTGATGGCGCGATGCGCTGCAGTGCTCGGTATGTGTAAGACGGCACTGAATCGAATGTAGGGCCACATTAAAAGCTTCTTTTTTTTTTTCCATAAATCCATTAAAGCTCCAAAGTTTTATTGCTGAGATTTGTATCTGAAATCCACGGAAAGGATTGCAGAAGGGTATTAAGGACAAAACTGATGCGCACAGGTAGAATTCCCATGGATGCAGCGGAGAAATACAGGGAAGTCACTCAGCTCGCCAGAGGGATGAGCTGCACTGCTCGGAGCAACATGGATTCTGACTGTCAGTCAATCTGATTGGCCAGAAAGCAGGATGTATTTAATCCGGGCTGTTGCTGACTCCACCGCTGCTGATTCCATCAAATCTGTATCATGCTTTCTATTCAGGGCCTCGACTGTGTAACACAGAAGCATGAAATCCCATTGTGGCCTTGCACCTCCATTATAAATGGAATTATTTGTTCAAAAAAGAAAATCACTCAACGGTGGATTTAATCTTTGCAGGTTTTCTATTTTAAGAGGGAGTGTGGGGCTGGATCCAACCTGCACTGTCCAACCGGAGAGGGGAGCGAGCAGTCTGGAGCCGGCCGATCGGTGTTCTGTGTGGTGTCTCACTGTCTCCGTCTTTCTCGGGCTTTTATCTCTCTGAGGAAAGACGAGGAGTAAATGGTCATTGATCTTGGCTGGCGGTCAGTGTTGTTCTTTCGGGGGGTCGAGTTGGAGTGGTGATGTGAGGGCTGCTGTTGGGTGGAGAATTAGGAAGCGAACCTCAGGTTCTTTCGATCCAAATGTGTCAGGGAGTGTTGGACCTTGATCTAACCTTTAATGAGCCCAGCCGGGACGGCGCGGCGCCGTTCGCCTCAGGCGGACGGGGACGACACAAGGGGTTTGAAGTCAAACGGACGAGACAGAGAAAAATAAAAAAATAAAAATAAAATGTTTAGAGAGAGGGCGTGAGGGGAAAGAAGAAGTCAAAACAGAAGGAAATACCGCAATATAAAGAAAGAGTGTCGGCTGACAGGAAGAGGAGAGCGGAGACAAATAATGGCTCGAACCCCTCATCTCCATCTTGCACCCCAGAGAGCAGAGATCTCATTCAGCAGTCTGAAAGAGGAGAGACGGGCCTCTGTGGAGGAGCTGTGGGAGACCAGCACTCCGAGAGAGCTGCAACAAAACAGACACACCGACAGGCCGAGCGGGGAACATGGAGGTAGAGCAATCCTCAACAATATCATCCAAACTTAAGAGCTCTAAATAAAAATTGGCAGATCCATAAAATTCTCCACCACGTGTGCGAAAGCAACTCAATGTAGCTGCCTCGGACTTTTGCTCTTTTTCCAGCTGCAAAAGCGGGAATAATCAAAGTCACGCTAATGCTTAGCTTTGCTCATTTCGAGTGTAATAAAAATATTTGGCTGTAATGATTTCATGTCAGGATTCTGCACAGCACCAGAGAACATTGTTTACTGGGCTTTTTCATGACGCAAAAAAAAAAAAAAAAAAAGTGCAGCCTCCAGCAATTTGGGGCGAAGCAGCAATCGATATGGTGGTGTCAGTTGTTTTTTTTAAATTTTTTTTACTTTCACTTTTTGCAGGCTTAATATACATGGACACTTGCAGCAGCACACTTTAAAAATCGAGTGGAAACACACACCTTCAGTTTTTAAAATCTTTGTGGGGCTTGTCTTTCCCAAAAAGATGCTGCCATGGCAACGACACACACTCCATTACAAAAAAACAAAAAAAACTGACGGGCTCCCCTTTGAACCAAATGAATGAGTCGGCCACAAACGGATGGAGAAGAGAAACAAATGAATACACCAATGAGGAACAAAGGTGTCGGAGGAGTTGTGCAGAGTTTATATGGTCTTGCAAAAGCCTACTGTCTTTGTAGTGGTCCGAAATCGATGTAATAGAATTGGCAGAGAGCAGTGACGTACTCATGACAACAAACTGGGTGATTACATGAAGGGTCCTTGAAGGGGAAGTGTTTTCCCCTCGTGAACATCTTTCTGTCAATCATCAAGCCTTGCTATGTCAAAAAAAAAAAAAAAAGAGCATCCACTGTAAAGCTTTCCCATTTGAGAAGCATCACTGTCAATGAGCGGAGCGGAGAAAAATAGGGTTGGGTGGTGTTTAGTAGCAACGCAGACGAGGTTGCAGCAACAGGTGCCCGTCATAATATCTGCTGAAATATCGAACATCCACTCCTAACCCAATTAGTCCCGTGGAGACTGGTTTATTTCCATAAATAAGCTGTTCATTAAGTGTGTGTCTGTGTAACACACCGCTCCCAGCCACAGATCTTTGAAATGTGCAAACCGGTTCCCGCAATTATTCAGTATTCTGTCAATTACACGACTGCTAACTGTACGGTTTGTCACGTTGAAACCATCAACTTCGCTGAAAAAGTAGAAGACTAATTCACACTTTTGGGGGGGGGAAGAACATTCTGCCAGCAGTTCTGAAAATACCTTCCTGTGCCTTCGAAGTGAGGGTTGACACACATAGTAGTTTCCCTCCACAACTTCTCCTCACAGAAGGAAGACACGAACAACAGCACCTCCCTGAGGACCTGCGCGTTCAGCCAGACTCGGCTTTACTAATTCATTTCGACTTTTGCTAAACAAACATTTAATTTCGCCAGCGTTCATCAGACGAGTCTCCAGCTCTCCAGTCGACATGTCAGCTGTCTCAATCCGGAAGATTTGTTTTTTTTTTTTCTTTTTCTTCTTTTTTTTTACACAGATGACATCTCTCTCGCCTAAAATTAGCAGCCGCTCCTGTTATCTCCACAGTCAAAACAACCCAACCCACTGGGAAACCTGCTGTCACTGATTTGTCTGTCGTAAAAATAAACAGGGAGGGGATAAAATTAGCAGCAGCAAACTGACAGAAAGGGCTTTTGAGGACTGCAACATCACGACTGCGTGTGATTGTGATGGCCATTTCATCCCACCCTGTCAAAGCACCAGCCTGCATCTGTTGACTGCTTAGCGACCCGCGCTGGGAGACATCAATCTACCAGGCAGCACGCTTTGAACCCTTCAGTCCCATCTGCCTCCTGCTTTGCTGCACCTTGCCCGGGAGGGATTGGCATTAATGCTCGCATGGGCTTTGCATGCATTCGATTGGGACGCGCGCAAAAATGAACAAATTCATGCGGGACGCGCGTACAGACCTCCCCGACGAGGCTTCCTTTTGCTTTGTGTTTCTGTGAGCTTATTGTGAATCAGCTGCCACTAAATGAATAAACAGAATACATTGCATTGCTGCAGAAAATGCTCTATGATGTGTGTCCCTCCTCTCTCTTCTATTACCATTTCTCCCATCCTGTCTGTACATATTGCTCTCTCACACAAATGTCTGTAAACGCTCAACACACGCCACCTTTATCCCCCTTAAGCATCTCAACAGGTCTTCAAAGTTCCCAGCCAGTCGCCGGCGAGATAACTAACAACTCCTCTGTGACAACATCTATTTAGCACAAGGACAGTCGCACATTTTTTTCCCCCTCCCCTGCCTCCATTAAAATGCTTTCTCCCCACAGAGGAGATGTCCCTATCTGCTTTATATAGGGCAGGCTAGCTGCTGAAACCAAGGAGGAGAAGCTGAGCAGAGCGGAGCTGCCTTCCCCTTCTCGTCGCCGCAGATAAGAACACAGGTCTTCTTGTCCCCACTGAATTCCATCATCTAGCAGGCCCTGCCGATCCGAATGCCCCACAACACCAGCCACAGCATATAAATGCACCCCATTCTTCGTGCTGTGTATGTGCATTTATTTGTGTGTGCGTGTGTGTGTGGAGGGGAGCATTTAAGGGAATATGTTCTCATTGCCATGGCGTTTCCTGGGGTCCTTTGAGTATAAAGACCACAAGAAAAGATATCAACTTAAAGGATGTCTCAGCTGTTGAAGGAGGACTTTTGTGGGAATCATTCGAGTCATCCGGCTGCAACACGTTCTGGTTTGCTTGCAAAACATTTCCCACGGATTCCCGTCCATTTGAACCTTCTTCCAGATAATGCACAATTAAATAAATAGAACATGACCACCCAAAGTGCACTGACTGAACCGGCATTGATGCATCCTCATAGAAGCCCTTTGATTAATAAGCCACAAATTCTGCATGTTTGAGGACACAGACGTGAGCTCAGCCTGACTGAATAGCAGCCTCTGTTTCTCTCATTCCAGCAGGAGAGCTCCGAGTGCAGGTCCTCGTTGACGGTACAGCAGATCTTCTCCGGCTCTGAGGAGAAGC
Organism: Brachyistius frenatus; assembly: GCF_029030835.1. NCBI lineage: Eukaryota > Metazoa > Chordata > Actinopteri > Embiotocidae > Brachyistius > Brachyistius frenatus. The sequence continues at coordinate 883,269 of NW_027210726.1, forward strand.
TCGCCCGCATGAAGCGTTCAACAACAGGTCTGGTGGCATCACCACAAAAATACAACATACAGGAACACGCAGCAGAACCCAGCAGATTGCAAGTAACATAACATTCATTCCAGACATTCGACAGCTGCAAATGCATCATTTCAGAGAGCTGGTGATGACATAAATCTCCATTTCTAAAACTATGCTTAACAATTACATGAAAATAATTAATATATATATATTTGTAAAGAATAATCACTTATATCCGTCGCAATTGGCTAATTGACATCATTTCTTGACATTTTTTTCACTGTAGGTGTCAAAACGCAAGCCCCCCCCCCCCACACACATAATTAAAGATGCTAATTTAAATGCAAATTGGCAGAAATAATCAGTTGAAACATTTCACTGTGTAACTGATGTTTCAGCACGTCCTCGGTGAGAATGAGCACTGACCACCATGTAAACCTCAGCCTACCTGTTAATTTGTGATCCACGGGTGCTGGTAGGGTGCCAGCTTCCCACTGGTGTTTTCTTCCTGAGATTTCGTCCTCCTCGTCCTCTTCACTAAACCTTCCGCCGGAACGCGGTAAAAGTCAAGCGAGCCAAAAGTGCCTGTTTTCTATTAAAAAAAAAAAAAAAAAAAACTAAACTATTTTTTTTTTAAACTGTATACCTTCAAAAAAAAAAAAAAATTAAAAAAAAATTAAATTAAATAAAAAATGTACCCTCGACAAGCACCGCCTTGTTCAATCCGCCCGGGCGGCCAGGTGGGACTTCATGACGGGAGACAATGTCAGAGAGGAGAGACTGACGACCTAAAATAAAGCGGCTCTACTGCATTACAACATCACACACAGCTCCATAGAGTAGCCTGCAATTCCCCCATCCGAGCAGGCAAGCTCGGCTCGGTCCCCGGCTGCTCCAGCACGGCAGTAAATTGATTAATTTCTCGGCTGACAGTCTGGTTGTACCCACAAGAAGAATGTCTGGGTTTTTTTTTGTTTTTGTTTTTATCGAGGACTTTTCACGGCAAAATAACCCCCCAAATAACCCGGACGTTGTTTGCAAGGGACTCGGCGGATTTGGCCGCCGGGAGGTATCACCTGTGTTGACCAATGGTCTCAGCTGTTCAGTTGTTGGAGCGTTTTTTTGTTTGTTTGTTGTTTTTTCTTTCTTTCTTGAACGTCGTCGATAAATCCACAATAAATCCCTTCAAAAGAAAAACCCCGAAACCGCCGAGCGCCGGCTGACGTCACGGTGCAAGCCTCGGCTCGCTGTTTTGCTCGTCTCGGTAACGGCGGACACACAGTGCGCGGTGCTCCGGTAAGTCTTGAGAGAGGATGCTGCTGCAGCTACCGCCGCCGCTGCTGCTGCTGCTGTTGCCGCTGTGTGGATCGCCGTGACCGTTTCAGCTAGACGTCGCACGCACGCACGCGCGCGCGCGCGCACACGTGCGCACCCTCGCAAGCACACACGACGCTCGTGCCCGGCGCGTGACGCGCGCTGCAGTGTCCTCCCCAGCAAGCTGGTCGCCCTGGCAACGCTTTCCTCTGACCTCAATATGGTCGCTTTTCTGTTTTAAAACGCGTCGCGTATACGTCTGTGTTGACAGCCTCTCGTATGTTACCCGGCGGTGAGAATAATCTTCTCTCGGGCGGCCGCAGGTTCGTTCTTCATCTTTTACCCGCAGAAGACTGAAAAATTAGCGCTGAGGAGTTTCATTTTTTCGGCATCCCTCTCGTCTCCTCCGCTCGCATCCAGCCGGGCAGATCTGCATCAGCATGACGTCAGAGGACGTTAAAGGGATACTAGTCCTTTTTTTTTTTTTTTTTTTTTTTTTTTACATCCTCCCTTTAAACACACTGCATCTTTTCTTTTTCTCTGACCCTACAACATTTACCCAACCTTCTCAGTTGCTCTTCTCCCCTCATTCATCACATAGTTTACCCTTTCTGCCTGGCTTATCCCTAAAGTAGGCTCACCATGTTCATCCTTATGGGATAAATGATATCACATCAGTATTTTGAGTGCCAAATGAGGCATTAAAGGAATTTTCATAGTGATACCACAGAAGATAAAAATGATATGATATACACGAGGATTAGAATATACACTCACTAATCAGCACTGCAATTCCCTGTCAGAATATTACAGTGATTTTTGGGGTGGGTTGTTGACTTCTCCAGCTTGCGCCATTACTTATTTTATATTTTCCTTTAAGGGATAATAACCATCCAGCATCCACCACGGCTGAGTCCCTGATCTCATCAGTGCAGATGGTAATGGCAGTGTGGTGGCAGCACCTGCTCCTCTGGATGCAACACAGCCGCGTGTCTGCCTTATTACCAGGGTCGTAACAGCCAAACATCTGCCTCAGTAACTATCCCATCGCAGAGCCATGTATCCACAATTGGTGGGCTTCATGCCTGCCAGGAATTTCCAGCTCACAAAATAAAAGTATCCTGCAAAAACTTTTTGTTCCATCTTCAACCTGATGCTATTTGCAGCCACATAAGCTGAATATCCATCCAAATGACGCCCGTGCGCTCCCAGGCTGCATCCAGATCTCATTTTAGAGAAGATTTATTGCTTAACATCCGTGCAGCGGTGTTCATTCACTTCCTTATATAAACCCCAGGCAGGGGAAGCAGGCTGCTTCTCCCGCCGTGTGGGGAGCCATGCTGTCGTCAATCAGCCAAAACATCATGTCAGCCCGTCCTGCTTTTTAACTCCGGACACCTCAAACTGCCTGAGGGACACAGATGAGGTAGAGAGGGGCCGCCATGGGGCTACAACCTCAGCTATCAAGACAAATTGTCTTTGGTAGTGGATGAACATTCCCCCAGTGAGGTCCCATCAGGCCAAGGTGAGGAGGCAGAGGGCCTGTGAGTGTGTGTCTGCATGTACCGGGGTGATGTTGATGTCCTCCACTTGATAGACCAGAGCAGGCATCAGAGGTAATGGCCCGCCAGGGAGACCTGACAGCTGAGCCCACATCAAGATATACTCATTCACACACACACACACACACACACACACACACACACACACACACACACACACACACACACACACACACACACACATACAGTTCAGGCAGTGATATACAGTATTTTATGTTAGAGGTCAGTTTGCCACGTTGGAGCCCCAAGGGCAGCTGCTGATCTACAGACAATTCCTCTGTGATGTTTATTCTTATCCAGGAACAACACTATAGCTTGATATGCGTAGTTCTATACATGACTGTCCAGTCAAAAGGCCCTTTAATATGGCCTTGGGGACAGATATTCACCTCAGGCTTTACATTTCTGGATTTTCTAAAGAGAACCGCTCTAAAGTGCAGTATAGGCACCAAGAAGGGAGAATGTGTTGAGACTTGCATTATGATGCTCACATGCACATGAAGTACATCTTGTATTGACTTTTTCATCATACTTTTGCATCAAACTATAAATTCGCAATCATATTAAAGAGTGCTCAAAGATAATGTGAGGCCATCTGTCGGAAAGTTGAAGCTGAACCAAAAATGGACCTTTCGACAGGATAATGATTCTGGGCAGGTTGGCAAAAACAAAAAACAAAATAAACAACAACAAGGAAATGGAGGGTTGTTTGGAATGGCCTAAAGCCCAGATTATGATCCAATAGGATGACTTGAAACGAACAGTACAGGCAAGAAAACCCTCAAACATCTCACAAGTTGGAACATCTTGCGACGGAAGGGTTACAAATTTCAGATTGATGAAGAATTTAGTTTAAAAAAATAAAACATTTAGCCAGCAAAAAAACTTATGGCAATGTTGTGCATCAGGTTTTTTGATTAGTATAATTTTTAAACACAGTATCAGCTTGTACATACTCAGGTCCATGTCACTTTAAACCACTGTCACACATCCATGCACGCCTGTGCATTTAATATTCCATTAACAACAGGCTGAAACAACTGCTACATTCTGCAATATTCCAATCAAATAATTTGTTTGCTTGGAGGTGTTTGCAATAATATGTCAATGCAATCTCATAAAACCATTAACCTTTCTGTCTGAGGCACCCTCAGTATGCAGAAAGCCCATTTTCTCTCTGCCTAATTTACTCTCCTGCAACCTGACCCAGTGAGCATGCACACAAATCCCTTCTGTGTTTGTAGAGCGCTAGAGCCCGCACTGTCACAAAGATCAAAATAGACTGTCAAAGAGAAATAATTATTTATTCCGCTATGACTAATTCTAAGAACCGCAGTATGCACTCACCTTCGTGTGCACTCACACATAATAGTTACAGCTTATTATTCCTCAGTGGAAGAAAAAGGCCTCCAAGAGTCGTTCCAAATAGCTGAGAACGAACTCGGATGCCAGGAGCTGTTAATTCACAAAGCTGTTTCGGGGAAAAGAGGCCGGGCTTTAGCACAGTTTGGACGGTAGCTTTGCCAGGAGAGGCACGGCACAAACACTTAAAATGAAACAAACTCGTTCTCCACCTGTTCACACAGCAGTGATTATCCTTCACGAGTTCAAAATATTACCCTCCTCCGTTTGCCCCCATCTCGTCTTCCGTGCTGTCAACCTCCCACCTTTAAGCCTCTTTCACATCTCACCCTGTCTGCTCTTTACACTGATTTCCCCCCTTCTCTACCTCTACATTCATCACAGGTAATCTCTCCTGACTCCCTTGTAGCTTCACATTTATTCTCCCTTCTCTTTTCTACCTCTCTGTCTGCCACCAGGCGCCTGCCCTCCAGGTCAGTAACCGGTGCACTTCCAACCTCTCCCCTCTCCTCCTGTCCCGCACTCCTCTCTGCCTCTTGGCATTGTGTTCTGTTTCTCACATCATCACTTATCACTGTAAGGTCGGATTTATATTTGAGCACAGTGTTATTTATTGGTGCACGGTTGCTCTGTGAGGGGAATTCGAAGCACCTGAGCTGTCAAGTCGAGCAGGGGAAGGAATGATGTAGTTCAATGGACGTGTTACCATTGAAGTATGACCCTGGCTGTACTTTGACCTTGTAATTTTTTATCATATTTTAATGAGGAGAAAAGATTACACAGTTGTCATTCCTCAGTAGTGGGATGCTGTTCTTTTTGTCTTTCTGACTTTGATATCTTTCTGTCCAAACACACCTGTCAGTCCACTTGAGGATACCGTGTCGGCGTTGTGCTTGACCTTACCCAGGCATGAATGCACATGTATAACCAGCCTGATCTTATTCTGAAGGGTGCAAAGTGTGAAAAAGTCCACATAAATAGGAAGTCAGGGTTCGTTTGACCGAAGAAACACACAGCTTTCGAGCCTGTGAGAAAGCAGAAGCCAACGGGAATTTAGTTTACTTAATTTACAACGTTGTAAATTACTTATGTAGCACCCTGCTAATTCGTTTACATGTTGTTTCTAGGTAATTCTGTAAACCAATGCATTTGGCATTTGAATTCAAAAGCAGGAAGATATAGTTTGGAAAGTTCTGGAGTGTCCTACGGTTTTGAGTTGCCCTCGAACCTCTCGTGTCCTTACTGTATGTGTATTGGGTGGTCAGGTGTCGATGTGTTGCTAGCCAATCAGAACAAAATGTGACACTGACACGCTATCCTCTAGAGCAGAGGTCTTTAACAGGGGGTCCACAACCTGTAGGGGGTCTGTGGAGGTACTGCAGGGGGTCTGTGAAATTTTTGGTTGATCAGACAATTTTTCATTTTTCATTTTTTTCCCCACATTTTTTATCCACAAATTTAAATGTCTTTAAATACACATTAACATGAATCCAACATATTGTAGTGAATGGATAAATGGAGGCAGAAGATGTTATCTTTCAGTCAGAAATGCACACATTCAGCGACACACAGGAGCTCTCTCAAGCTCACAGCGCAAGACTAGCCTGGACCTGTCTCTCCAAGCCACACGCACTCCTCCAGTTTAATATAAAACACAATTTTATACAATATATATATATAGTAGGGGGTCCCTGCTCCATCTCTCTATCAGTTTGGGGGGTACTTGGCCTGAAAAACATTGAAGACCCCTGACCTAGAGGACTGAGGTGTGTATTTTATGCTTTGGCATTATATCAGGTTGTTCTGTTCCTGTAGTCAGATGATTGCTGGTAGTGCGCAATGAGCTTTAGAACTTTTATTCTGAAATCAGGTGTTATGTCAGTTCAGTATCATGCTAAACCATTTTATGCACCTGTCAGTTCACTCTCGCATATCGTGAAGGTGGTTGTTGGAACAAACACTTCCACCTGGCAGACCTGTGTTCATGTTGGTAAGAAATCAGAAGTCCATGTGGATTTCTGTTAAGTAACGTAAGCTAACATTACGTACAGTATTTAACTTGGGTGACATATTACTTTGGAAAAATTACTTATTTTAACCCAAATTCTGATATTTTCGCAGATAGTAGGGTTAAACGTAAGACATGATACTTTTCACGGGAGGAAAAACGTGACACTGATGCAATGTCGTCGAATGGACTGAGGGTGTATTACACGCGTGACATTGGGTTGCTGGTTCATCACCATGAGAAACCCCTTTCACAATCACATTTTCATGCATAATTATAATTTATTATAAAACTCTGATTATAGCTGGTTTAGAAAAGATAACATTTTTGTGGAATAAAATGTGATTCATCGTAGAGATGTTTTCTCCATATTAAGGTCAACCCAGGAAGGGGGATCCTGGCCTTCATGGCTAATGCTTTAAGCCAAGGTCAAGTGAGATTTAAGGTAAATTTAATCTTCAGCATTCACCCCAAACACTCATTAAACCAAAATACAGCACTACATTACCAGTAAAGATGCAATAATTGTTAAGAGCATGAGTATCGCTCCCCGTTCACCTCCAGCATCTCATCGCTCTGCAAATCTCTCCCCTTGGACTCTTCTTCTTTTTCCAACTGCTCCCTTTATTTTATATTGGCTCCCTTGTTCCCTCAAGCCTGCTCTTCCTCTCCTCACTCTTCCTCATTCCCCCCTTCAGCTGGTTGATGACCTGATGAGGTTCGTGGCGATGTCTTTACCTGCTCTAAGCCGGTCTTCCATCTCCCAGGCTCATTCAGAAATCCTCCGCCTCACACGGTTACCACTGTTAAGTCTGATCTCCTCCATCCCTGCATGCCCTGTGTTCCTGTATCTCTGCTCCTCAGCAAGCCCCCTTGGCCCCCTCGGGGTCGTGGATCGCATCCCTCTTCTCTGATGAAACAGTAGGAAGCCTGCCAGATTAGTATAAAAGGAGCTCCACTCACATTGGTTCCCATCACACACCACCCCTTCCCTTTCGCTCTGTCTATACAACTCAGCATCCTACTGCCACACACACACACCCCATTAGCTGCAGTGGCATCTGCTTTTAATTGTACCCATCTGAGCGCTGGCGTGGTCTCCACATCCATGAATTGGCCAGTGCTAATTGCAGCGCCACATGTCTTCTGGATGCATCTGTCGCGCCGAGGTATAAGGAAGGAGAGAAAGAGGCCTGCTCGGTGTGACTTTGCATTTTTCATTACCTCCTCTGCCCTGGAAACTTTGGCTTTATGGCCCTGTGATCGTATATGCACATGTAGTCATTATTAACATTAATAGGTTCATATGCCGTGTCTGTACTCGTGCCCGTACCTGTATAGTGTGTGTGTGTGTGTGTGTGTGTGTGTGTGTGTGTGTGTGTGTGTGTGTGTGTGTGTGTGTGTGTGTGTGTGTGTGTGTGTGTGTGTGTGTGTGTGTGTGTGTGTGTGTGTGTGTGTGTGTGTGTGTGAGGGCCTGCTGAGAAAGCAGCTCAGGGCTGATGTATTATTCATGTTAGGAGATAGTAAACTCACACAAAGTGAAAATGTGCTTGTTTGATATAAGCATGGAGGATCCCCTCCCCCCACCCCCTCTCACAGTGGTGATGGACGCTGCACACACACACACACACACACACACACACACACACACACACACACACACACACACACACACACACACACACACACACATTCTGTCTTTCAGTCCATCACTGCTGTACAATGATTAGATTTAGGCTGATCTTTCACACTTAGCCCCAACCTGACTCTTTCGTCACTTTAACTCTAATTTTTCTATTGACAAGTTGGAATGAATTTGCTTTTTTGTTCCTTTAAAGGAAATTTAAATAGTTTTTAGAACCTGTGCCTTATCTTTATGCCTTCAAAGTGTTTTCCGTCCATCCATCTGTCAGTATGTCTGGTTCTCATGAATTCGACATCTCCAGAACAGCTCAAGAACATTCCTTCACACTTGGCACAAACGTTCACTTGAATGAACTAATTTGATTTTGGTGGTCAAAGGCTGAAGTGTAAGGTCATTTTTCTCTCATGTTAACGCCATCATGTTAACAAAATATCTGAGAAACTCCTTGTGGAAATTTTTTCAAGTCTGGCACAAACATTCATTTTAACTCACGGATGATCTGCTTAAATGTTTGGGGGTCAAAGTTAAAAGGTCAAGGTCACTTTGACCTCACATCTCTTACATCCTTGTGAATGTGGTATCTCAGGAACACCTTGAGGGCTTTTTTTTAATTTGGCACAAACGTTCACTAGGTCTCAAGTATGAACTGATAACATTTTTGTGGTCAAAGGGCAAAGGTCAAGGTCACTGTGCCTGCGTTCATCCCCTATTGTGAATGCGATATCTCAGGAATGCCTTGAGAGAATATCGTCAAATGTGACACAAAAATTTACAGCTGTACTTGGACTGAAGGATAATTCGATTTTTATGGCCAAAAGTCGAAGGTTACTGTGACAAAACACATCTCAAGAATTCATGTTCTCATTATGGCAAAACTTTGCACAAATATTTAATAAAGGATAAAATGGTGATGTGACGTTTCATACCATATCCAAAAGGGTCAAAAGGTCATCTTCACTGTGACATTATAATGTCCCGCAATAAAAAGAATTCTGGCCATAATCAACATCATAACTCAGGAACAAAGGGGAAGATTATGACCTTATTTCACATTTGGTCAGTTGCTGAATTGGTGACAATGTAGATATTCTATGCGGTGTTGTCTTCACTACATATATTATAAGAGTCTGGACAGACGTACTGTATGGATGTAAACTTGACAAAGACATACCACAGCCAGGCGGTCATGATCTCATTGTACTCATCAGAGTAACTGTAGAAAATATTGTATGAAGGCACATTTCCCAGAGTTGTACAGTAATCAGCAAAGTAATGTCATTTTTCAATGAGTAACGTGTAAGTGAATAATATAGAGTAATTGATCTTTTGTGAAAGTGATTGCAGATTGAACCGTAACTACAAAATAAAACATTGTAATTGAGCAGAACTGTGTGTAAAACCTACACTTTGAGTCACGCAGTATCACTGTGTAATACACAATCGAGCACCAGCACAAACACCACAGTGAGCTCTTTGTCCAGCATCCGTGAGTGTCTATGTGTTTCTGTGTCTATGTAAACACTCCATTATGAATAATAAGCTGAATGAGACACAATTTTACAGGTTATTAGGCAGGTTTATCCTGGCCTGACATTTTGCTGAGAGTAATTGTTTTTGATATATTTAATTCATCCAGTGTTCGCCTTTCTTTTGTTTTTGTTGCAGCTTGCTGCCTTTTGAACAGAGAGTTCATAAATGGAAAGGCAGCATAAGGAGCAGAGCTGAATCTACAAATTGAAAGCTAAAAAATGTCTCCTTTGGGAGGAGTATCCAAATGATAGACATCTCAACGACTCCATCATGAGCAACATCATTATTCCAGATGGGTGACGTTCAGCTTAAAGCAGTAGTTTGTTTTGTAGAACACTTGAAGTTTGCAGCATTATTGGATTAGGTGATTATAAACTTTATTGGTCCCTGTGGGGAAACTGGCTCTGGATAAGAATTAAACTGAAAGAACTGAAGATAATACTACATGCAGTTTGTAAGAGAGAGCACAATGGCAGACAAATTAGCTTGAAGCTAGTTCATTAAAAGAGTGTAGATGTAATGACATTGGAAAATACTGCAGGGCTGCACACCTGAGGGAACAATGGGTCAAACAACACTTTGTAATGTGAAAAATGCTGGTTGTGGTAACAAGTCTACCGAGAATTATCATCCGACGTTGCAGTTCCTTACACTTGGACCAATGGAATCTTTTAGCCTCTTTCAGCACAATAATTGTGTTTTGTTCAGTGTCATTGATTCATAGCTCTCCACATCATTCTCTCCCCATCCCTCATTTTACCAAGCAGAATTCAGCATCAAACAAACTCATAAGCTCTTTAGTGTTTGATGACAGTTTGTAAACAAACTAAAGAGAACAAATTAAGAAAGAAAATCAACAAGATACACAACAATACTTCACTTCCTGACTGTGATGTGGATCCGAATGAACTTCAACAGTGAAAAAATAGATGAAAACCTGAGAATTTGATTGATTGCTTAACAAAATTATCTTGAAATGATCAGGACCTGCCTCTCAGGTATTTGAATAACATATTGTCTTGTATTTTATGAAAACTCTGTCAAAACTAACACCCCTCTGGCCTCAAAAATGAGAGCAACAGCGAAAATATTTATCTATATTCTGTGTCAAACTTGGAAAAAGGTAAATATGTTGTTTAAAAAAAAAAAAAAAGTTAAAGCAGACTGTGGATATTTATTTCAAGGTTGATGTAAACGAAGGAAAAAAATAGCCAATATTCCTCCAGAGTGCACACAGCCATTAAAGTAAACCATACGAGCCTTATGATTTGTTTGTTTTTACATGTCAGGACTGCACTACAAATGTAAAAAAAAAGGTTTTATGTTAGCCTCCAATACCATGGAGCTGATTCACTGATGTTTGAAGTCTTTTCATTGTGCAAATGTTGCCATGGTACTTTTCTTTGAGAAAGTACAAATAAAACACAATCTCCTCTTCGGTTCAACTTCCTGCTTCCTATCTCCAGCTTCTCTCCAGGTACATGACTAATGAGCCCAGAATTATAAAAAGCCCGGGCGTGAAGCTTCTGCAGAGATTTTTGTTTTCTGATCCTCTTTGCTCTTTTTTTTCTTCCAAACAAAGGAAAGTTAGTCATCGCCTCGATAAGCTCTGATACTTCCATCAACATTCCTCACATGTTAATTCTGGCCGTCCACCGGGGCGTTGGACAGGCAGGCTTTACCTTCAATAACCAGCACTTCTCCTTCCATATCAGATGCCTCCAGAAAGTCTCTGAAAAGCCAAGCCACACTCCTCATGTTAATTAACTCCTCTGATGGCATTCAGGCTGGGAGGGATGCTGATCACCTATTTAGCCAACATTTGCCTTGTTAAAATATCAAAAGCTTCATAATGCTGAACTGACGGGGCACCAACAGCCATCCCTCCCTCCCTCTAATTTCGCTCCTGGCAACTGCCTGTCCATCAGTGTGGTGGCATCGAGATTCAAGAGTTGTTGCAGAAAAACAGGCATTCAGAAGGGGACTCATTAGGGGTGTGAAAGTAGACTGATGGAGCCCGAAGATGGGAGGAATAAACGAGGCAAGGTGAGTGAGATGGACGACCTGAGTCACCGCAACACCTATATGACGCAGAGGTGTGACTGGTATACTTGTCGTGTGACAGCTTTGATTAAGATGCTCCCGTTTTTTTTTCACATGTCCCACTTTCTGCCTTACATACACACACACACACACGCACACACACACATACACACACACACACACGCACGTACACACACACGCAAACAATGGTGGCTAAGCTGATTACAAAGGGAGAGGAAAGATTCAACAACAGGATGTGTTGCTCAAGTAAATCAACACAATTTCAGAAGCTTCCATTAAAAAGTTATTTCTACTTTAAAATAAAAACAGTAATGAATCATAGTATCTGTTTATCCCTGTGAAGTGGGTCTTTGTTGTGTGGGTACGTGTCTGCATACAGTTGGCCTGCGTGGGTGTCCGTGGGCTGTTGGTCCATTTGTAGTAGAAACAGTAGATTTTGCTCTGTGTTGTACTGTTTTCTCTCACTTGCAAGAAGTGCAGATGGAAATCAGCTTGTAGCTGAATCTGGTACAAAGCAACTTTCTTCTTTTGAGGTTATTGTATTTAAAACGTGGTCGCTGTTAAATTTAATAAAGCGTAACCCACATTAGTTTTTACCAGCAACTAAAGGGTTAACTCGCACATGCAGTACCGACGTCCACCAGAGGGGCGCTCTCGTAGAGCACGTCGGGACATCAAGCCGTCTCCCGGGAGACGACCCTTCATGTCGCGGATGAAACAGCAGCCTCATGAGCGACACCACTGAAGAATCTCATTTGGTTGATTTTTGCTCACTGCTGTTGAGGATCTTTATTTATTTGATCGTTAACCAGACCGACTCCGGAGGAAGAAGTTTGTTTTAAGTCTGAGAAGAATCTCCGGTGAGTGACGGATGCGCGTTGCTCACAGTTAGCCGTTTGCTGCGCAGCTACAAAGGAGGACAGTTGTAACAGTTGTTTAGTTGGGCTAAAGATATTTATCAGGAGAGAAGAGAAAAAAACCAGTCGGAGATAAATATTAATTTGTTGATGAATATTATTTTATGTGGTTGATGTCTGTGATTGTGGAGCTACATGTACGCGACGGGGCTAGCTAAGCGCTGAGGGGTTAATGCGTCGGGACCTGTTGAACCGAGCGGGAACGATGACGTCATGTTCTTGGCTCAGCGCCAGAAGTTAACGGTCAGATTGAGAACAGCTGTTGAGTGTGTTGCTTAGTAACGGTGGACGTTTAAATAATGCGTGTTAGGTATAAGTGATGGATGTCACTGAGACATGAGCACATGTGTGTGAAATATGTTAATATTGACCATAGTGAATATTATATATATATTATATATATATATGTGTGTGTGTGTGTACTATTTTACTGGTCATTTACTGTTACACCAACAATAGAGTTTATAAATTACAGTACTGACATCGTATTCAATTCTGCTGCATGCAGATTGTTTTTTTTTTTTTGTATGGATCTGTGATGGAGACAGCGATCCCCAGAAACCTCCACAGAGCTGGAGCTGAGTGACCCTGTGACCCCTGATCATCTTCTCCGTGGGTGAAGCTGCATTTGGTCTTCTTGGATTCTCCTGCCGGAGCACCGACGAGCAAAATATTCAGGTAAGAGTTATTCTGAGAGCCTCCAGACATACACTACCTGGTAGTAGACTGAAAGACAAGAGACTGAAACTGACTGACTGGGAGAGAAAAAAACAGTATTGGGGTTAGTATTTGAATTTGTTATTTTTCTTTTATGCTGTTCCCTTGATTTTCTGTGCGTGTTAATAACTAATAAATTGCAGTTTTAAACTGCAAACATTTGCCGTGTTTCATTCACTCCCAGAGCGACCTAAAGACAGTCCTAAACTTAACACAGGAAATCTAGTGTGTTACATAGACTACAAAAGCATATATATTATATATATATATATATATATATATATAAATAATGGACATTGACTGCAGGTCTGAGTGATGCCATTGTTGAAGTGCTTAAAGTGCAATACCACTGAATGCCACTAGTAGGGGCTGTCACCATTTGAGTTCCATTTGAAAAAAGTCACATTCTATCATGAAATACTTTGTCGACCTTTTTTTTTTTACAAGTCATTATGATGTCATTAGTTAAAGTCACTCCTTCCAATCAGTGTTCAGGTGGTCCCTCTGTAAAAAATTTAAAAAAAAAAATCCATTATTCATTTGATATTAAGCCTCAAAGAAGTAGGTTTGGTGGTGCGTCTGGTTTGATTGCCTGGTGTGCAGTCAGGTTGCCTGTGGGCTGCTTGTCCAAATATCGCCACTTCTGGCTCCAAAAAACAAGATGGGGAAAGACAAAATGCCAAACCGAAGGCTTGAAAGCAGCAGTTTTGAAGCCTTTTTCAACTTGGTCCAAAAAGGCACACTAGCAGCATGCTGCAATGACAAGTGTAAGAGGATATATTTATGTGGTTGCTATTTCAATTTACCCTGCTAGCATTCTGGCATTCATTAATTAGCAGTAAACATAAAATCATTTTGGTCCTAAATTAAATACTGGACATACTGTATGTAACATTTAGATCGCTAGATGAAAACTCTGCACTTACCAAAGACGAGTGACAAATTTCATAGCAATTCCATCACCATCCCTAAATCCACTCTGCATTTTTGTATTTTTTTTGTGCAGGTTTTAACTGCAGAGTGTACAGTAATGTAGCCTCATTTAGCAATTTTTTTTTTTTTTTTAGCTTGCAGGCCATACAGTTTTAGATTTTGGGATTTACTTTTTTTTACACCTCCAGGCAGCCATTGGTTTTCATTCATTTCCATTAAAACCTGAAGATCGATGGCAAAACCTGTGCTCCGTAATTAAGTCATTGTGCTTGTGTGATACTGCAGTTTAAGAGCAGACAGGTTCAAAAAGCTGGCATTGCATTTGTGCACATAAGTTACCGCAGGTTTCTGTTATCCATGATGGATTACACAACTGACAGAACTTAACAGAAATGTATCGCTGCCTGCAACAAGAGAAAATGTTCTTTTGTGCATTAAGATAACTAAGCAATAGTGTGGCATTTTTAAAACCAATAAAATATGGAGGTTAGAGTCTGGAGTACTCATAATATTTTTCCATACAAGGATTTAAAGGAATGTTTTTGATTGTCACCAATCTCTACGAGCCCAAAGCCCAACAATGTTTTTGTCCATCCCTCAATACTTTATGACTTTCCTTCTCTCTCTGTGGCACTCAGCCCACATCCTAATTGCCTCCTACAAAGGTGTTCCTCTTTACAAAAAAAAAAGGTCATAAATATCTTGCTTGATTTGTAAGTCTAATTTCCTAAAAGATTCTGGCCACTGCAGCAACTGAACAGTTTCTGTCACATGAGTAAATAGTGCATTTGTTTGGGTCTTTTTCTGTTTGTTGCTGTGATTAAATCCAATATAGTTGCAACAGTAAATATTTTTGACAGCAGGACAGCCTCGGTCAGCTGGACTCAGTATAAAAGCATTTGTGTGAGTTAAACTACCCTAACCAAGTAGTTTTGGAGTGTAAACCTTTAACCAAGTTATTTATAAAATTGGCTTCCGGGTCTGAAAAGTGAAGCCAATGCGGGAGTTCCTTAAAGTGCAATACCACCGAGGGCCACTAGGGTTTGGCTCCAAAAAGCCACTGGCTCCATAGATTTCCATTTAGCTTCATAAGTTATGGCATTGTTATGCATACATTATTTTCAGATGTCAATATGGCATAATTTGTAATTTGGTAAAACTCAAATTTTTGCTCTAATTCCCAACAAATCCCATAAAAAAGTTGCTCCATCTCCCAGTACTTTATCTGTGGTCTCAGCTACACGCCCGTTGTTTGAATATTTGAATCTTTAATAATTGATATAAAAATGTGGTTTCATTATGAAAATTGGCCGTGTAATTCCTTTAAAATTGCTTGGTACTGCAGTTTTTCATTAAATGGGACTCGCACAGGAGAAAATACTGCATTTGTTGAGACTCTTTTCAGCTGCACACGAACACACAGTTTGTGTGCCAGTTAGGATATTCAGCAGCAGGAGGGAGTGAGTCAAAATAAACTACAGAGCCCGCGTTCACGTTGCCCGTGCCACTGCACGATGGTGTGGCTCATTTGGGTGTTTTATAAGTTTTTTTCCGACAATAATAGAGCTCAATGGCACAGAGGAATAAGATACACGAGGATGTGACTGCAAAGCGAGAGCTTGTTAGTCGAAAGAATTGGTGATGGTGTCGCATTTCCCTAATGAAACTTCATTCTCCCCGAGAGCCCAGGATTATGTGATAACCAGGAGGGCTGGTACCAAACGGGATTAAACACAACTTGATTTGACAAGAGAGTAAATGAAAGCATTGCGTTTGGATTCTATTATGTGCGCAGCACTGGGGCAGAAAATGCATTTTACTCCCCGACTTTGCCTCGCTGTAACCGAGTTTCTCCGGCTCGGATATGTTTTGGCCTAATTGCTGCCAGTGGCTAAATCCTATCCATTTGCATCGATCTCCTTTGAAGAGAGATGCAGATGAGCTTAACGAGTGTGCTAATTATGCTCGCTCGGCATGGGGAGCCTGCTGTTACCGCAACTCTCTTGGTGTGTGTGTGTGTGTGTGTGTGTGTGTGTGTGCGTGTGTGTGTGTGTGTGTGTGTGTGTGGATATTTGAGATTTTATGCCTGCTTGTTTTTCTGTGCATAACTCTGTGCATACCTGATGGGGGCAAACAACCTGCCACCGTAAAGGAGCGAGAGGGTGATTTAATATGATTGAAGGGATTAACGATAAGCGTGGATGTGCGTTGATTGCATTGTTTGAAGATGGATACGGCGAGCGCAGCATCAGGAACAAGCTGCCACAAAGGACCGAAAATGGAACTATTTTGCCCAAAACGTCCACAGAGCCATATTTCCCAGTGTTGACGTGAAAATAGAGACAAATACTGTTGTGTGTGTTTGTGTGTAGCTGAGGCTGTTTTGGTCCAGGCTACATGTGTGTGTCACTCTGCCAGCTAGTGTAATGGCAATGACTGGTGTTGTCTCCCCTAGCACACAATAGCCTGGACACCCAGACAAAATGTCACTCGACAGGCCTGTCTCTTGTATCTGTCTCAGCCTCCCCTCATCTCTGCCCCCTCCCCCCACCTCTCCCACACACACACACACACACACACACACACACACACACACACACACACACACACACACACACACACACACCCATTCTCTCCTCTTTGCTGAAAGGGATGTAATGACATGGACGAGTGACAGAGCTGGAGCATGAGAAGCTGTGACACCGGGGCACAATATGGCACATTTGTGACTAAACATCTCGGAGACATGAAAGGCCCCCCCCCCTCCCAACAGATAGATAATTCGCTGCAGTTGCGGCTTCTCAAAAGTGAAGCCGAAGACAGTGAAGGGCTGCAACCGTCAAAACACATCAAGGTTAATGGAGAATTTCAGAAATGTTCTTTTTAAAAATGAAAAAAAAAAATCTCAGTATTGGTGGGGGAAGATCTTGGCACTAAAAGAGGATAGCTCTTTGTTCACAGAAGGTAGCCGCCCTGCTTTCGATTTTTTTTTTTCTTGCTGTATTTTTTTACTTTTGAGTCTGGAGAAACTCAGAGGAAGAAATGGATGGCGCTTGCGACAATTCAAACAGCATTACCACGCATGTTTCCCCATTACAGAATTGAGGCTTATTTCTTCAACGAATGACGTCTTTGGGATCCCGTTGTGCACCTGCAGGAGAAAAACAAAGCTTTATTTTTATGTTGACGAGACAGCCTGTTTCCACTTGCACTTCAATTTTTTGGAAAACAAAGATGCTTCAGCAGCAGATATATCTAACTATCCGCCCCACATACAGCTAACAAGAGCAGGAAATTGGATTTTTAAAGCAAGCAGTACATTAAGTTGAAAGGAAAGTGAGCTTTCAGGTGTGCATACGTGTGTTTAAATGTGAAAATGGACGCCAAGACGGCAACAACCTTTGTTTTTTTTCCCCCGGATGAGAGCATCTTTCTTAAACACAGCCGTTTTTATACGACTGTGAAAAACGCACACCGAGATCAAATAAAGTGTTACAGCCATGTTAGACGTGTTGGTTGCAAGACTACTCTACCACTTCCCATTTGCAGGAGGCGCTCACTCCGTTTCCCCCTAATGTTCTGCTTGCTCTGCGCTCCTCTGTTTTCTTTTCTTTTTTTCTCTGCGAGAGCTGGATGTTTCCTCTGATGGCAGCTCGATCACAAACAAGACAGGCCGGGGGCGAACAATCTGAAGAGATCAGACACATACATGCTTCTGCTCAAACACGGCGAGGATTGGCGGCGAGCGGAGCAGTCGCAGGAGAGCGGAGGAGAGGATGGGCGGGCGGGCCGGCACAAGTGAGATGGATGTTGGCTGGTGGAGGAAGCTCACAGCACACTGCTGCTCGGACTTAGAGATAATTTGCTGCTTGTCTGTGAAAACAAGATGTAAAGCCATACTTTATTGTTGCCCTTGCTGTCCCATCTGCCATTGACCAGAATGAAAAGGACCTGTGTGTGTGTGTGTGTGTGTGTGTGTGTGTGTGTGTGTGTGTGTGTGTGTGTGTGTGTGTGTGTGTGTGTGTGTGTGTGTGTGTGTGTGTGTGTGCGCAGAGTAAGGAAACACCCTTCTGCCTCCAACCCATACGTGTTGGCAGCTCTGCGTGTCATGCCAAAAGGAAGGTCCTCACATGCAAGACATGGATCCAAACACACCCGTCCCGGCTACAGCTTCAGTTCACAGCAGATGATGACTGCTTGTGACTGGTAAGGCTTATTTTTAATTAGCAACATGGTCATTAAAATGTGTTAATTGTATGCATTGTGTTAATGCTGTGTCAAAGTCAGCTAAGGACGAGGTTCGTCGGAAACCACTGCGGTTTAACGACTCCAGTAATGCAGTGTGACCCTGTGTAATTTCAATACGATAATTGGAAGAAGTCCCCTCGCCCCTTCCATGCACACACACGCGTGCACATCCTCCATCTACCTACAAAACTTTGGCAGATGAGAAAGCAATACAGCTCCCCCTTTTGGCAGGACCTCTACAGGGATTAGTGTAATTTCTTCAAAGGGTAACATCAGCGTCAGTCTGCAACACCTCTGCAGGCAGGAAAACACATCAAACACAGAGAGTAATTCACTAAAGCAGAGAAATCCGCCCGTGTTTCCCAGACAGCAGTGACGGTCAAATTCCAAAGTGCTGCACACTAATACACCCTCTGCATCCCTGAGCCTATCAGCTGGTGCAAGGTGGCAATTTGGTGTTGCTAAAAAAAATAAAAAAGGGACAGCATAAGCCCCCTTTTCTAAAGCTGCACAACCCCTCTGTGGAGAAAATTAATTATTCATACAAACGCAGCACAATACTATAATTCAGCTGTCATGAATAATGTATTTCAGATGTGATGTCTTCAATAAAGCAGAGGTAAAACATAAAAAAATTGTTTGATTTTCTTTCCCATTTGCCAAATTAAGGTCAGCGAATAACAAGAGTTTGAGCTTTGGCTGTCTGTCAAGCTTATCCACGATTGCACCGAGTTTAATTGGCTATTTAAATTAAAAATAACTTTGTGTTGTTGTTGTTTTTTAACTTAGCTGTCCATTGAGTGCAACATGAGGGTTGTGAAAGTCAGAACTGACCAGCAGGAGTAGTTTTAAAATGCCTACACTCACATATACACGGCCTTGATAGGAAACCGAAAGGCATGACAATGACTGCTGAAGTGTCATGTTAGTGTCAGAGCTGCTCGGCAGTTATGACATTTTGACCCCCTGGGCTGAAACTGTAGCACGACAGTCGCCATTTTGGTTCTACTCTCCGATCACATAACGCACGTGCCTAGAAGTCCTGGCACGAACGCGGTTTCGTCCTCCAGCGCCGCTGCTTTCAGGCACCCACGAGAATGCCGTAATGAGGAGAACACGGGGACGACTCTCAAACGTGCGTTGGCAAACGGCCACAAAGTCAGACCTGCGGGAACTAAAATATGTGTTTATTTATGTAGCCTAATATTATTTAAACAATTGTCGTGTTTGTAGACTTTTTAACTTACCTGTTGTTTTCATATCGAGTTATTTTTTACAAATCGTAAAAAATAATAATTCTCACAGCTTATGTGCAGCCCTGACATTTTTACACTATTATTTTTGCTGTGACATTGTGTTACAATATTTTGCTGAGCTTCGTGCACAAACAAATCAATCGTGCTCAGCAAGGGACTTCAGCAAAAGGAACTCGCAATAGGAACTTACAAAGGGACAGTGAACGCAGCATCGCCGTCACTCACTCGCTCTCCCTCTTGTAGCAAAAAACGCAGCTAACAACAAACATGACCGCTGCTGTCGTGGTGCGGAGGTTAGGGGCTCTGTCAGGGACTTCGGCGGTAGTAGCTGGGGCGTACGGGGCTCACGGTAGGGAATCAACCGGAGCTTATTCTCCGTAGCTCTCTCGTTCAGCTGAACAGTAAAACAAGAGTCGAGTAGGACTGTCATGCTGACGCTCACTGTTCCAGCCTCCATCCGAAAATGTGCAAACTTACAAGTTTGCTTCCTCATGACACGGTTCGATAACTCTAAAGGAAAAATATACACGTGCTACTAATGCTGTATGAGTTAATACTTAATTCGGCATGGGAAGGGCCCACCAAGCAGCTCGTTATTTTAGTAAAATGAACTATTTCGTAATGAAGGTGACCCGCCTCCGGAGTCTCGTGGTGGAGGAGGGCGGTGGGTCAATGTTTCCCGTTGCCGTGCAGACAAACGTACACGTTGGTGTTAGATAGATGCAGCTGAATCTAATTGTGCTTCGCAATCAATATTATGTGGCTAATTTTTAAAATGAATATATGAGTTGGCTGACTCGGTCTGCACTCGGCATATTTCACTAATATATGGAGGACTGAAACTAAAAATATAATGAATAAAAAGATTACTCTTCCAATAAATGCATTAATCTAGGCTATTAAATGCATCAAAAATAATATTCATAATTCACGTGGGAATAAATGTATTATTATTATATTTTAATTTGCCCTCGTAATCATTTTTCTTTATATTTACCTTTCTATGTATTTACTTTCTCGTTTTATTAGGCTAATTTCTGTTTGGTTTTTTTCCCCAATTTTTATTTTTCTGAATGTATTTTTTTATTTTCTTTATACATTTCCTTCCACCCAAGATAACTTTAAATGGAGGTCTGTTGATTATTATCATCCGTTTGTGTTACATTCTGGTAATGTGTGATCAAAAGTTATATTTCATTTTAGGTACTGCTCTGTGTAATTTTTCTGCCCCATATTGCTTGTTTTAGGTTTCAAAAACAACGACCCTGATGACTACCAGAGAGTGGTATGTAGTACTGTTGATAACCACATTACTTCTATCACATTCAGTTTCTACTTCAATGACCCTGCTAGAAATCATCATCTTTATGCCGTTTTGAGACTGCTTTTAGTGCCGTGCTCTGTTTTACTATAGCGAAGTTTATTTTATACACACAGGAAGCTAAAAAGTTGCTGCTGAGATATGTTTTTTTTTTTTTTTTTTTACACTTGTTGAATTGCATTATTGATCTAGAAACTTTCTAACTGTCAAAAGATTCCTCTTTCAGAATAAGATATTTTTCCGTCTGCTCTTTGTGCGATTAGAGAACTCGGCCTGATTGATGAAAATGGTGTAATAGGGACCTGATAGTATCCCATTTCTCTTTCACAATCGTCTTCAGTAGTGCCCCTCGTCAGGCCTTTCCAGAATATGTTTGATTCACTGAACTGAAGACTGATTGGAGAGAGAGCAGGTCTCTTCTGAAAGCTCTGTCTCTGTGTGTCTCTGCAGCTCTTTGAAACTGCCAACAAGTACCATTTCTACCACAGCCTGGCCCTGCTGGGTGCTGCCCACTCCGGCAAACCTGCTGTGGTGAGTATAGAAGCCTAATACCGACTCTCGGGGCTGGATGCACCTGAGTATCCTTTAAAATAGAGCAAGTGTCACTGCTGTTTACTGTCAGTCAGTATTCCTTTGCGCCATAATTACACAGGATGCTGTTTTGAGCAAACGGTGTCTTCTGGCTACTCATGGTAATTATTTAGAAGTTTTGTTTTATTGCAATACGAGTTTTAAAATTGGCAGTGAAAGTTTAAACCGTACTTGCTGTGCATGGACCATGCAAAGATACACTATCCAAAACACTTTCTGATTGAAAATGCAGCCAAGAACCACGTTGCAGCCAAACTCAGCAAGAGCTCTTGAATCATGTGGTGGAGTTTTGGGATAAAAACAATTAAAATCCATCCTGTATTTCCTCTGAGACATGATACACTCACGTGTTCTCTGTTTAGCAATTCGCTAACTTTTACTTCTTCATTTTCAACAGTCATATTACCCCAAGGTGTAGTGATGGTACTATAAATTGGCATGAAATGGGAGAAAAATTGGAAATGTGCAAAGACTTAGGAGTAATGCAACTAATTTGAAGAAAAATATACTTTAGGTGGAAAAAAATAAATCAATGCAGACATAAGAATGCAAATTGATGTGGGCCTAACATCTATTATATTTAGTGAAGGGCATCACATGCTGAAGCCAAGAGAGCTTAAAAACTAGTTAGTAAGCAAGCAGACAGGTCAAATTAGACTTTTTAAAATTGAGATAGAGGTGAATGCAAAAGAAAGTGTTGTTAAATTGTTAAAGTTCCCAGCTTCCAAGCGGCAGACTAAATACAGACTTGACCAAATATGTGGAAAAACAATGAAAACAGGGTAAAACATAAACTTTTCCAGAATCCTTTCTTATATGGAAATTTTGTTAGCAGTGTTAAATAACATCCGGTGTGAAATACTACCAAAAAAAAAAGACTAATGGTGGTTTATAACCAAAGTGGATGCTGCTCCTCCGTCCCTCAACTCTGTCTCCTGCTTCTTAATTGGAAATGTTGTGACTGGATGTAGACTGCATATTGTCAGTTTACATCAATATGGTCATGTTTATCATTCTCTGCAGGAACTCTTGGAGGTTTTTTTGTGTGACCGTTGTGATCAAAAATGTTTGATGTTTGTGATGTTTGATTTAGAAAAAGTGAGAATTTTGGCAAGATCCTCCAAATATCGCAGCGGTTGGTTGGATTTATTTTTGCATTGCTCACTGTGATCTTAAGACTGGTTTCCTGGAGGGACTGGCTTTTGTCTTGATTTAAGAAACTTGCAAGTTGCGTGTGCTTCCATCGACCTTTGTGACGATGAGTATAATGACAAGCCTTACAGTCACAGTTTGTTGATATCCTCACTGATTAGAAACAGTCAGTTAAACGTGTTTCTCCTCCGCAGGCTGGTACCCTCCTGATAGCGGGCATCGGGATGTTCTGTGGCTCTCTGTACCACCAGGCTCTCACAGGGGACCCCGGCTTACGCAAAATGGCTCCCATGGGCGGTGTAGCCATGATCGCTGGCTGGCTAGCCATGATTCTCTGAACTGTGACAGCTCGCATCTACTCCACAGGGCCACCATGTGACACTAAACTGTCAGACTGCTAATGGATGAAGTGCGGCGCTGGGCACAGTTGGCTGAGGGGTGGTGCAGAGTTATAATGTCACCCATCCACCCGCCGCCTGCCTTGGGTTGTGGGTGTCAGCAGGAGATAAGGTCACAGCGGGATTATCACTTTTCTGCCGTTGCTATCCGTTTCTGACCGGTGACCTTTGAATATTATGTTAAACTGGAGAAGTAAATGAATCAAGTGTGTGATTAATTTTTCTTTTCAATGTTTTTGTTGAATAGTTTTAATAACAATTCTGAAAGTAAGTCACTAATGAGCTAATAGAACTTCCCAATGCTATAATACAGTAGTCTTGTCTTTATTTTAATTTTTTTTCAATTACTACAGAAAATACAGCTGATTTACTGTATTCCTGTATATGTATTGTGCAGTGTGGGCATGTCAAATGAAAATAAAGAACATAATGTAAAGGATTTAAAAAGAAATAAACATTTTTACATTTCCGTATGTACAGAGAAATTATTGTACATCTCATTCCACTAGCTTTATCTATATATTAAACCTACGAAATACGATTCTTGACTGACTACCTCAACATTAAGATGCAACTTACATGTTGATGCATCGTCGTCCCCAGAAGACAAATCCAGCTGACGGTCATCTGCTTTTCTTTGGCCACCATCTTAGGATTTCTTTGTGTTAATGTACGTGTCTGACTGCCAAATATCTCAACAATTACTGAATAAATCGCAATCAAATTTAGCAGATATCAGGATCCTCAGATGATAAATCCAATGCCGATTCCCTGAATTTTTCCTGCTAAGACGGCAAGTCAACAGTTTAATTTATCCAAAACTAATATTCGTGACAACATGCCTGCAAAACCTCCGCTGTGTTCCAAATGGCACACTTCCCATGGTACACTAACAAATGGTGCTCCTCTGTGTTGGGACTCTTACTTGTGCAAAGCAGGAATTTTGACAAGAGTAGTGTTGTTTCAACCCGCACACTGCTGTGACCTCAGCATGTGAGCACGTCAACTGCCAAAATATCTGCAGCTTTAATTATTTTACCCAGAAATGAATGTGTTTTTGTGCCATCTGTTTAACACACTCAATAACAGCTGCAGCTTCCTCAGAGCCTTAATTAGAAAATTCCTCCCGCCGTTGGCCCCGCCCCTTGCAAATCCCGTACTTACGTACTAACACTCACTATTCTGTGTGTATAAGCGTGTTCAAGACTGTCAAATACAGAATCATCCAGCGAGCCACGAGTACCAGGACGATGCACCCAAAACGCCCCAAAAAAGAAGTGCGAAATGCTGGACACCTTCCACCCTAAACGCTCGCCATCTTGGCTCTGTAGAGGAAGGGGCGGGGCCATCGGCGTGAAGAATTTTCAAATTAAGGCTCTGAGGAAGCTGCAGGTGTTCCTGAACGCCACAAAAGTGTTTCTTTTTCGCTACTGCTGCTGGGAGAAGAATCCGTGTGTTTATCAAGTGTGTTAAACAGATGGCACAAAAACACATTCGTTTCTGGGTAAAATAATTAAAGCTGCAGATATTTTGGCGGGTGACGTGTTTGCATGCTGAGGTCATTTCCGGTCAGTGCAGAACAGCGGTGTGCCGATTGGAACGACACTACCCTGTCAAAATTCCTGCTCCTACTCAAGAGTCCGACCATGGAAGAGCGCTGTTCGTTGGTGTACTATGGGAAGTGGGTCATTTGGAAGACAGCTCATTGTGTGGACAGGAAACAGTTTGCATTGCTCATACAGATGGTGCATGCCTCTTTTTCCGATCGCCTTCAGGTCTGGTGTGTGTACATGTATCTAGATCATTGGATCTTACAGCTACAGAAAGGCAAATCGATCAATATTGACGACACACTGAGGTGAACAGAGGTCCTCAGCGTGTGGATCAACCCTTTGGATTCACCACCGCTGGCAGCCGAAATAAATCGGGTCCCTCGCCGGGCCGAGTACCTCCACAGCGTCAGGTGTTTGATCCTTTAAGTGGCAGAGCACAAAAGAGTTCATTACCAATGGCCTCTCCTTAGCCGGGGCCATGTTCCAACCACTCCGCATTCATAGCGAAAGTGAAATCCATTGAAACACTAATTCTCCTTCCTGACTGTAGGCTTACGAACGGGGGACCTTTAGAAAATAGATGTATAAATCTCTGAGTCAATTTGCTGGGGTCGGCACATAAGCCAAGGCTCTGTGCAGAAGAGAAGGCGCTATTGACTGAGCACGTTGCCAATGAGCTCTTGATCGCGACTCATAAAACCCTCATTAGAATTAAGTAGCTATCGGCAGGTATTTTTTGCTATTCCGGGACACGGCAATCACACAGCACAGCGAGCTCTGACACCCAGTCACACATCTCTGACTCACAATTTCCAGGTTTATGGGAGACACCTGACTGAAAGTGGAAATGCTGTTCCGCCCGGCCGGACGCCTGTTTGACGTCAAATTTCCAGCTGCTTGTTAGATACTTGGGGAGGGGGGGGGTGAAATCGTGTGATTCGTGCTACAAATTCTGACCAGTTTCACACAGCAGTCTTATTTTCGGAAGAGTTATTGCTTTCTCTCCACTGCAGCTGACATTCACGTGTGTGTGGATCTTGCAGCACAGCAACTCAGTGTTAAAAAAAAAAATCTATTAATGGGATCACAGTGTTGTGCTCTGGCAAGCCACATTTAATGTGTGAGCTTGTGAGAGAGGGAGAATTGGAAGGTGAGATAATGGGAGGCCCTTTTGTCTGGGCTCAAATCACTTTTATCATAATTTACAAGGTAATTCAGACGAAGCTAATCGGACCGTTCACCATATGAAGAGTGCATGTCACCACAGCACAGTTTACTGTGCCTTTAAAGATTTAATGTGGCTTTTTTTTTTTTTTTAAACCTATCAACAGAAGCTCCTTTAATTTCAAGTAGAAAATTGGTTTAGACAAATTGAGGTAATTAATTACAAATATAAAATGCAAGTAATCAGCATCTGCACTTTTGCTGCATCTTTTTTACCATCAACCCTCACAGGCATGGCTTGATTAATTTTTAACAGGCTCCTTAATGGGGCGAAAACTTGCTGCTGGCCACTCAACCCCAAACCATAAATTTAATTGAAGCAGATGCACCATATACAAACCGGTATCACGCCAAATAATGTAATGCACTTGTCAGTCCACTAGGGGATCCCGTGTCAGTGTCACATTTTTCCTCACCTGTAACTGAAAGGACCATAGTTTGGGTTAAAATAAGTAATTGTCATGGTTCTCCCAACAGGAAGTCTGGTTGTTGTTACATCCAGCCACCTCTGACCTCCTGTATGCATGGGCTTGATCACTCTTTGTTGTTCATCACATGACCTTGTTGTTCATCACATGACCTTGTTCTTCAACAGTCAAACATGAGCATTCTTTCACACATTGGCGAGGCAAAACATGTAAGCTGCCACAAAAGCACAATATAAACAAAAATCATTCAGATTGGCATAAAAGTTTACTCTTGATCTTGAACATTATTGAAGATATTAAGAAATCAAAACGACCGAGTTCACCCAGCAACAGAAACCAGACTCCACTCATTTTGCTTCCAATAATTGTTCTGTTTAAACCTGGAATCTGTGTGTTTGCCGTGCAGAAAAGCTTTTAGGTTTATGAGGCCAAATGAGAAGATTTAAATGATTCATGGAGTTACAGCTACTGTGACATGCACGTATATTGCACACAGCCCCTTTTGTCAATTTGGAGACATCGATTGTGTGGTTGTCTGATGGCCACAGCTATTTAATAAAGTCAAAGTCAAAGACGAGCTTGAGACAACATCTGAAAGTCTTAAAGTGTAAGAAGAAGTGCGATTTGACTGGAGGAGGAGGAAGAGGGGAGCAGCTTGTGTTGAGCTCCAGCCCAGTTTAACTGATGATTCTTTCCGTTACTTAACAGAGTTTGACATCTTGGGAAACACACTCATTGGCTTTCTGGCAGAGAGATGGAAAAGAAAAATGATTAAAAAAAACAGCAACTTTCTTCACTAGTTTAGCACGAAGACAGGAAACAGCAGGGGACATCTAGCGAGGTACAGTCCAGATCTGCTACAGCTCTATACTCACCAAAGTATATTTAGATGGTTTGATCCGTACAAAAACTAAAGTGTAAATCTTTCACCATTTTGCAGGGGATTACGTGCCAGACTATTTCTTGGCCAGCAGCAGTAACTTCCGAGTGTTTCCGCTGGTCACCTGGCAACTGATCCGAGCCCAGACATATTTGGAAAGAGCCATTTCCAGTCCTTATGCTAAGCTAATCGGCTGCTGGCTGGTGCTTCATGTTGAACAGAAATGGCAGATGCATAATCTTCTCTTCTAACTCTGCCAGAAATGTGAACAAGCATATTTCACTCTTGATTTAACTGTACTCCTCATAAAAGCCACAGCAGTGTTGTTCCTAATAGCATTAACAATAGCTCAGTTCAAGTGTCCCAATCAGCCATGACAGTGTGACAGTGAATCATCATGTTCAACACCAGGACTCCGAGAGCGAAGCAGCTTTTCCGACTGTGACACCTTAAAGTGTCTTTTGTTAAAAAAAAAAAAAAAAAAAAAAGGCCCGGTGGGAGCCCCTGTGACGATTAACATGTGTCCTATTAAATGGCTGAGTGATGACTATCAAAAAAGCCACGTTAAATCCTCTTCCATTCAGTGCTGTAAAACAATAAAACATGAGAACTTGGGGAGAGTAGTTATACGCTGCTGTTTAATCCACAGACCATAAAGCTGGATAGCAAACCCACTGGCGCAAAGTCTGTCTGGTTTTGCCTCTGCCTGTGTTTTGAGCATCAGAGAGACAAGAAGCAGAGATACTAACAGTAGATATTGTTAATTATACCCGCAGGGACTTCCTGTGCACTTCACAAGTGTTCCTCCTTTATTTCTCCACTCAAGAATATATTATTTAGTCAAAAATGATCCCCTTTCCCATTCTTGCCTTTTTTCTCATCTTACCCCGCAGACAAATTTTATTACATCAGCTTCTTCTGGGGGAGGGGAGGGAAACGGCTCCTTGTTCCATTGATTTCTTGGTCTGAGGCTGTTTTGGTCAGAAATGAGGGGAGCGGTTGTGTGAGGGTCTTCAGTCATGAACGAGGAGGGCAGGAGAGAGCTTATAGGAGCTGATGGGCTGACTGCGGATGGATGTGCATTCTCCAGATCCTCCATTTGAGGACCTGAATGAAACTCTCAGCCCGGGCCATCTTACTTGATTACCCAGAACTTCCTCCCTCACATTCACACGGACCAGGTGACACACAAATACCTATACCCACAGGCACACACACACACGCAGCCAATATATGAAAGTGCAAGCTATATACACAAAAGCATTGCCAAATCCTCTCTCAGAGGCATCAATCAGGCCGCGGCGGCTCACACAGTGCAGCGGAATGACTGTAATGGCCGTTCCGAGCGGTCCCACATCCTGGGCCCTCCTCTCTGACCTTTTCAAGCTACTTAAATGATGGTCAACGCTATCACACCCTCAGATAGATTATTCCCTCACTTCAATGGACACTGAGGCCCCATCACCGAAGCCCTCTTTTCACAGCTTTATACCCAATCACTTCACTTCAATCTGCAGCACAGTCACGACGGCGACGCATCAGAGGAGCTGAAGGGATGACACCGAGGGGAGCTGCCATTCATTGCTGCCACATCACCATAAGCCCTATCAGCAGCAGCCGTCTCAGTAATGTAATGTCTGGGAATTATTATTAGCCAGCTGGGAGATGGTACAACTGCCGGCGGTGGTTTGGATTATGTTGTGTAAATGATATTACATAAACTGCCTTTGATGACACTGTGAAGGTTTACAACTGGGAATTTAAAGTAATACATAAACCTTATCTCCTCCATTTGTTCATAAAAACCCTGGCCTTACGTGCTCATTAATGCTAATTATTGGGAAAAGATGCTTTTTGTACAACTTTGAGGTACTGTACTTGAGTCTTTCCATTTGTTCCTCCATAATCCCGTGGGAAATACTCCACTATATTTAGTCCACAGCTCACTTTTAGTTTTTAGATTTAGATTCCACAGAAGAAAACAAGTGACAAGCTTATTCAATTAATCTTATGTAAGTTTAATAATGAAGTTCTTTTTCATCATGTCTCATCTTCATTCCTTTGTGAACATTAGCAATTAAACAGTTTAATTCTTCTTACACAGGAAACTACAATGTAAATCCTGTTGAATGAAAAATATGAAAAGTATGAGATTGTTCTGAATGATTTGGGGTTAAAGAAGTAGGACGTAGGTTGTTCCTTCCAACTGAACTGATAAGACCCTTTGTAACTCTGGGAAAAATCCCCTTTGTGAAACACGTGCTTTCCTGCTGCTCTATTTTCTTCGTCACTTCTGCTCTCCCGAGCTGTCAAATCACTCGTTCATAATCTTGTCGTCGCTCTACTTGCTCAGAGATCTTTATGCCTGTGCTTTTTAATCAGCCCTTGTTCTTTAAATGTCATAGCAATTGTGTCATTCTGCCTTTCCGACCAATGGACGAGCAGCCCTGCTGCTCCTCCCCATCACCACCTCATCTGTCCTGTTTTCCGGGGAGCTTTAAACTAAAGATGCCATCGAGGCAGATGACCGCCCACCTCTGAGCCTGGTTCTTTTGGAGGCTTTCTTCCTCTTAAAAAGGAGTTTTTCCTTCCCACTGATAGATATTTTCTTACTGTTAAAATTGAGTTTTCCCTTTACGCTCAAGCCAATGTCTTCATATAATAATTTGACAAATGACCCAAAACCCCAGAATATTTAGTTTGCTACCACAAAGACAAAGAATAGTTGCAAAATGACTTTTTGGACTGAAATGGTTGATAGATTAAACAAGGAACCACTATAGACCAGGTCTATTTGTAAAGTCAATTGGCTTCAACTTATTATATTGAAGAATATATATTTAAGATATATTAAATAATTAATATTTAAAAAGCTGTTATGTTGCTCATCTCGGATATGAACATTTATATTTTTCTCAAAATTTTTGAGTTCATTATTTTTGAAATTTTAAATGCTAACATTAACCAGCTATCAGAAACAAGATTGATCTTTTCTATTATGCAGAGGCCAAACTACTTTTTAAAAGCTATTTCCTTGCATCAGCTCTCTCCTATTTCCCCTTGACCTTCATAATATCACTTTTTCTCCAATGCCTTTCACTTTTTTATCACTTTCCTTTTACTAAAGTTGCTGAACAAGCCCTGACTTGGTGCCAGACACTTAATCTTTGGATAACACCCCCATCACTTGACCTGAAACGTTGCCACAACGTGCCTCCAATTTTAGCCTGATCTGACTTACAAGGAGGAATATTTTTGAGGTTAGCACCAACTCTCGCCAGTGGTGATATGTGGAGAAAATCTGCCACAGGGGATGGAGAATGTTTCTCCAGTTCTTCACTCCCGAGGGTAGAAAAGAAAGTCAAGCAAAGAGAAGAGTTTGAGAGACATTGTTTGAAGTGTCTCACTCTGTCTGCTGAAGGCCAGGGTTGTCTCGTACCACTCATTTGGCAGACGGCTAGTGTCTCCCCCTCAACTCGCTCATTAAGTGCTGCTTGGTACAGCATTATCTTGATAAATGTTCCATTTATACCATGGGATTGGCTGATGAATCAGACACCGTGTAGCTGTATGCGGTCAGTTCCTCTCACAGCCGGTGTGATTGCAGCTCGTGGGGTGCTAATGATCCATCGACAGGCTTAAGAAAGAGGTCTGACAAGTTATTCCAGCCGCTGTCAATCCAGTGACATTTAGCAGCGATGCAGGAAATGAATAACTTGGCCTGTAATCAAGGAGGTTAGTGCACACATATGAAATGGTGTTTGGTAACTATTTCATATGTGTGCATTAACCTCCTGATCACAGGAGGACAACAAAAAGTTTCACAAAAAGAAATTCCTGCTTTATTTAATTTAACACTCACACGATGAGAACATTTTCAGAAGATTATCCTTAAAGAGCCACAAGTTGTATACGTGGATTCCAGTTTATTTGACATGAGGAGTACGATTCAGCCCAATGTTGTGATCATCTAGAAAGAGCTTTGTCAAGACTGAAGACCAAAAAAAATGGTCGAACTTCAAAGCCTGCGTTATAAAGTGGTAATTGCTGGAAATGGGTTTTACTTGCGGGACCTTCAGGAGGGATAATTCTCTCAGTAAAAAGATGATATTGTGTCGTTTTACTGCACCACAATGCCTCCTGCCTCCGTCTGGACAGGCTCCATTCATCCGAGTTTGATTGATTCTCTTGTTCGGGTTCACCACCGCCTCTCGTCTGCCAATCAAATCAATGTGCTGGATACTCTTTAGACTTTTAATAACTCGTTTGATTAAGCAATCAAATATAACACTTCACCTTATTTTGATGAAGCAATTCAAAATAAATACATATTGATTTTCAGCAGGGTAACTAAACTACTAATCTGTAACTTATTACATTTCAAAAGTACCCCCCTCCCCTCCCCTGACACTTTTGCAACGCGCACCTGCCCTCTGCAAGAGGATTAGTGTAATATTTAATGATAACAGGAAGTATCACACGAGGATCTGGTTTGATGGGGGGGGGGGGGGGGGTGTAGCTCCCCAGTGCATGCACAGAGTCTACCTGGCGCTACAGGTGGACGGACCAAAAAAACCTTCGCTCTCGCCTTGATCTTCTTTAACGAGGACACGATTGTAATCATAAACCTGACCTCACAAATCCGTTCGTAGATTTTTGTTGTTGTTGTTGTTGTTGTGTTACGTGGGGCCGCGCGTGCCACACACACACACACAC
Source organism: Brachyistius frenatus (assembly GCF_029030835.1). Taxonomy (NCBI): domain Eukaryota; kingdom Metazoa; phylum Chordata; class Actinopteri; family Embiotocidae; genus Brachyistius; species Brachyistius frenatus. The sequence goes on from NW_027210726.1 coordinate 915,097, forward strand.
ACACACGCGCGCGCGCACCGGTAATCCGTGCGTCCTGTGAGTAGGACCATGATTTCTGGCGCGGTGTTGCCGGGGGGAAAGGTGGCGCCCGGGACCTGTTGGAAATGACGGCTGGAGAAGGCGGACTGAAAGCACGGGGGATCGCGGTTACAGTAAACGTAGGAGACAGCGAAGGAGCTCCCGGAGCACCGGTCTTGTTTTAAAAAAAAAAAAAAAAAAAAAAAGGGTGTGTGTCTTGCAGCGTTAGCCTGATAGCTAATCACTTCACTGGGATCCGCGTCTCGTAAGCTAACGACATTAGAGCCGAGTGCATGTGCATGCTGCTGTGTGTGTGTGTGTGTGTTTAGTCCACTTCCCTTCACTGTCCCCGTCTGTCCCCGTGAGCTAGCGTGCTAATTTGACACAGCTAGTCGGCTAATATTTGCTAATAAAACAAATTAGCCGCGTCGACCCTCACCGCGGAGGAGTCGGACGGTCTGCGGGCGGAACACGTCGGCGGAGCGGCGACGTGAACGTCTTCACCGCGGCCGACGGCTAGTTTGTTGTCTTTTTAAAAAAAAAAAAAATATTATTTTTTTGTATTTTTTTTTTTTTTTTTAAGACATTATACAATTAGCCAAACTTTAAACTGTCAAGACGAGCAGGCTGGCTAATTTCCTCGGCTAGTAGCTTAGCAGCTACGAGCTCCGCTAATTGACCCAGTTCAGAGGGACACAAGGCCGCGTTGACTCCACTTGTTTACCGTACAACTTTTTATTGGGGGGGGGGGGGGGGGGTCTGTCTGTCTGTCTGTCTGGGCGTACAATTTAACACGGTTTTTAAATAAATAAATAAATAAACACAGGCTAATAAACCTTTTAAGACTTTCACCCCAAACGGTCCGGCTGGTGGAGCTGACCGCACACCTCCACCTGTTGACTCCACCACCTTCACACCTTTGTTCACGTCCTCGGACACGAGGCAGAATAGAAGTCTCTGAAATGTCAACAACAACAACAAACAGGACTAGCCTACGTTTTAATAAGCAGTCCTCGTAGCTGAGAGTTATTTTTAGAGAGGTCTATAGTTGGGGAGGAACCAAGCTGTTCTCCTCCAAGCAAGATGTTAATCAGTGTCACTGTTTTTGACCTGCTGTTAAAAAGTGGTCTCAGTTTGTCCCTGATGTTTGTGTGTTCCTCTGAGGTCACCCCTCAAAGTCTCCTGGTTCGCAGGAGGCCGTAGGAAAACGAGGCCGGAGTTATTGGTTGAGCAACACTTAATCTGTCTGCACATACGGTCTGCTGGGAGCTGGGAGCTGCATCCTGACAACAGATCCAGTGAAGCTCCTGGAGGAGGGAGGGAGGAGGAGGGGGGGGGGGTTACGATCAAAATTAGTAATCTTCAAGGCCAGTCGTTATCACTGGCAATGTGACAGCTGTTGTAGTTGCAAGCCTGAACAGGGAGGCTAATGAACCCCCAAAACTCTCTCCTCTCTCCTCTCTCCTCACCCCCCCGCAGGGCTGCGGAGATGGATTCCCTGATGAGTGCGGTGACCCCGCGCTCCCCGGCCCCCGCCAAGAAGCTGTCGGAGGTGGACTTCCGGTCGGGGGCCACCCTGGAGCAGCTGTCGACACAGGTGTCTGAGCTGGTCCTGCTGGAGCAGGGGGAGTTCGGAGACCAGACCGCCTTAGAGGTCCACACTGCCAAGGACTTCATCTTCAACATGTTAGGTAAAAATCAAATGTTGTCTCACGGTACACGGTGTTGTCATCTTGGACTTCGCTTCGCACAGCTTCAACCAGGCTTCACTTTGCAGGCGTTTGCAGGCTCGCCTCAGCTTCTACGTGTTCTACATGTGTTTATGTGATTATGTCATGGTGCATTTTGTATATTGGAAGTTAACATAATATTTTCCATCGTCATTTTACCAGAATGAGAATTTAATGAAGTCCTAGCCTCTGGGATTGTAATTATTTATTGCCCGGAGTTAAAGTTACTATCAATTAACTATTAACACATTTGGCAGTAGTCTCACATAGCCGGACTGATTTCCACCATGCTGTGCCAGCATCCCATGCATCATTCTGGTACAGTGGGGGGAAAAAAACACTCTAGCTTGTTTGTATTCTTTAAACCAATCACAATTTGTCAAAACTCTTCATTTCTGGCTTTTTTTTTTTTTTTTTTTTTAAATTTAAAAACAGTAACACACAAATGAAGAGGAGAATGCCGACTGAAATAGTGGCAGGTTTCTAGCCACTGTCTACAGCCGATGAGTGAGACTAACTGGACAGTGATTGTAAAGTCAGAGTTTCGTGGTGGAATTTATTATAAGAGCTGATCGACACCTTTACAAACATGTATTTTGTGTGGGAAGATTGCAGTGTGTTGTCTTTATATTTAAGTAAACCATAACTCAAGGTGAAGCAACTTTTTGAAGCTATTTTTGGACTCATCTGCTGTCTTCTGTTCACCCAAATTCTTTGAGCAGGTGTCCATGTACATTGCTTTATTTTCTGTGGGAACATCCTGCTCCACACTCACGACTGTGACACGCATTGGTTTCTGGACTCTGCCCAGAACAATCACAATCTGATCTGTTGGCTTACCATTAAGTGGACCAAGGGCACATTTTATATGACATGACGATTAAAGTCATCAGTTTTATACTCGTACTGCCGTATTATCTCGGTTGTTTTGATGTTTTTACCATCTGTGTGTCCAAGTCTGGTCGCAGAGGTTGGTGGAAGCTTCACTGCCCTTTTTTTTTTTTTTTTAGTAGATTTAGTGTATCAGGAGGCTTTTAAAGTTTACTGACAGGAATAAAATGATGATGCTTGATGCAAATAGATGCCAAAGAGAAGACAAACATGAGCAGCAGCCAACAGAACTGAGCTACCAAACATTTCAAGCTGCAATACAGTGTGAAAAATGTCTTAAATGTAAAACAGAAGACATCTTTTACATTTTAAGCATCCCCCGCCTGACTCTTGAGACCTCACCCTGTGGCATTTTTGATTTGTCACTTTCAGTTTGCAGGAAAATTGAATGTAGGCCAAAAGGACAAAAGCTACAAGCACAAATTCCAACGGGATGGGACACAGTTCTCATCTGGAAGCCCGTTTTATGACTCGGGTTGAGAGGCAGCCTGTGTGACAAAAACGATTAACACTATAGTCTGCAGCGAAATGACAGAGCAGGGACAATATGGTAAATTTAATCCTCTAACAGACACAGAGGTTTAGAAATTGTGGCGGCGTGGATTTTAAAACATTTCACATGCAAATGTGTCTCTAAATTGACATAAAGCACATGCAGTGTGTGGCTCATATTCCCACCGTGCAGGGCTCTTCTCTGACTGCCCTGCATCCATGCACGAGGTTCCAGTGTTGTTTATTGTTGCCAGTTAAAAGTGAAGTGTGTTTGTTTGTCCAATAGGTGGCACTCTCCCACCTCCCTGTTGTCCTCTGACATCCTTGTTCTCTCGTGTCACTCTCTGTGGGAGGAAGGCATGTTGGGTCGGTCAGTGTCCTGGAAGTTGTAGGCCGTTTGTTTACGCGTGCGTTTGTGTCTTTATTTGACGCAGCGATCGATTTCGTCCCTCCGTTTCCTCTTATCGGTCCACAGAGAGGCCTTCGTTAAGGCTCAGCCCTCTCTTTGTGTCCCAGAACATCGCAAAACACCCAGCTTTACTATTCCTCTCAAATCAGTGGTATTGCTTTGGTTGACAGATGAGCTCCTTTAAGTTCCAAGGCTTCTCCTCCCGCGCTTTAGTCACCCAGCTGAAATAGCTGCATCAAAGCGGCGGCTTCACCCAGGGAGAAATCACACAAATCAAACTGGAATCCAGGCTCGTTCCTCTCATTTTTATTGTGACACCACACTCAGGCAGATGTTCCTTTTTCTGTGTAAAACTTTCTTTTTAAAAAACTGTTTTTCTTTTGTTTGGATTTCATTTTTCATGATCCCGGTGTAAAGCTCCCACCCTCTCTGAGAATCTCCCGGTAACTTTTTTTTTTTTTTTTTTTTTTCACTGTTTGAAGCTGCTTTTTTTTCCCCCCCCCCTGCATAACCACCAATGCTTTGCTTGTATTTTCATACCCGGCACCTCACCCCCTGCTGTGACAGCTCCAACTTTGTTGGAAAGAAATGGGGGAAAAAAAAGTTTGGCACTTTCAACAGAGGGAGACAGTTTGTGTTGGATTCTAGGAATATAAAGTTAAGTATGCGGCGCTAGCCATATTAGCAGCTCTACGCCTCCCAGGGCCCTGAGGAGGATGAAAGGCAGCCCTGAAAGGCAAAAAGCATCCTGTTGATGGAGAGGCCTTGTGACAGCACACCGGCCTGCTGTTGGAATCTGCTGCTTAGGTGTGTGTGTGTGTGTGTGTGTGTGTGTGTGTGTGTGTGTGTGTGTGTGTGTGTGTGTGTGTGTGTGTGTGTGTGTGTGTGTGTGTGTGTGTGTGTGTGTGTGTGTGTGGGGGGGGGGGATGCTGAACACCAGTGGATGTGCCTCTATTGCCAGGCTTTTATAAAGTTTGAGCTGCAGCGGGATCCCCACTGGGCTTTGCACACTGTCAGGGAAAAAAGGAAAAGAGAGCAGAGATTAAACTCCCGCACCGAGTACAGCCAGTGGTTTTCTTCACAGGCTGACAGATCCAAGAAGAGGCTCTTATTTACCCTGCGTTTGAGTAAACACTTTGCGGTTCACTGTACACTGTGTGCTTCAGGCGAGCACGGCGGGGTGCTACTGTATGTGTTATCTTTTGAAAAACAAAAGTGTGATGAAAGCAGAAATGCACCGCCCAGATGATCTGCCCGCAATGTTTCAGATCTTAAAGTTTGTCGTGAAAACAAACCTGTCGCTTCTTTAAATTTGGAAGAATGATGCTACACTGAGGTTCCCTCTTCATGCTTTACGCCACACCTTCACCTTTTCCTGCTGTCGTGACCTCCACGCTGCCTTTTCCTCAAGGCATCTTACATCAGCCCCCTTCTGTTGGCCTCTATTCTTCACACTTAGGCCACTTGACTGGGAGCACATTTGGGCTTGATCAGTGATAAGTGGCGGCGGTTAGGCAGAGAAAGGGTGATCAGCACTTGAGGAGGTTTCTTCCAAGTCAGGGGAAGCACGAGTTGAAAGTTTACCTTGAGCAGTGAAGGAAAATGAACAAAACCAATCAAATAAAAACCATGGCACTATTTTGGCATTACATTTGTGGGCCTATAACATTGAAATACCAAGATACTTTTTGTAGCTTTTCCCCTGTATTACTTTACTATAAATTGTCATTATCAGACAGATATCACTATTCAGTGGTTAACCATCGTGATAATCTCCCTGTAAATTGATTAAAAAGCCAAGCGGACATATTTGTATAATTAGATTTTTTTTTTGGGACTTGCAGTCCAAAATCTAAACATATCTACCGTATATTTTATTAGAAATAGCAGCTTTTCATATTTGAGAAGCTGGAACTACTGAATTTTTGGGCCTTTTTTCTTGAAAATATAATTTGCTATCAATCAACTAATCCATCATCAGCTAGTCTATAATATATTAAACCACCTGTCTGAAACGTGAAGGTTCTTAATCATGTTATAATAGAAATCCCGAAGCAGCATCAAACAGCCCTGCTCATTGGTATGGAACATTGCATGTGTATATAAAGGACAGAGAGGGATACTAAAACTATAACTATAAGGTGAATGTAGTCATATCTCCGAGGCTGCAGGTACAGGTCTTGCAGTAATTCACAAAAATGTGCCCACGTTTGTGTAATGTCACTATTTTACACTGTAACTCTGCAGGGACTACAAAAAGAAACCTGTGAACTTTTGTTGCTAAAAGTGCACCAAATTCTGGTTTATTTACTTATCTTTGGTTCTCCTTTTCTCAGGCAGGCAGGCAGGCAGCAGCACAAAAACATCCACATCTCAGTCAGAGTGGAGGCTGTATTTTTTATTTTTTTTTCCTCTGTGCGATGTATGCTTTAATATCGGGTGCGTTTAGCTGGCACAAAATTTCTCCTCCCAAACTTTCCAACCTTCCTAAGGCTTCACAAACTTTCTCATGATGTGATGCATATTTTATTTGGGGAGGGTAAAGAAAAATCCCTCTTGGTTTAATATTAACCATCAGAGCAGTGGCGTTTCCACCCCCTTGGGGGGAAGCAGCTCTCTCGGCCCGACTGGCTGGATTTAACTCAGCGTGTCGCCGGAGCCCCGGTGACGCTGGTGGGCATCTGTGTGACTGATTCGAACAGCTGGATGCGCTGACTTCCTGCCTCATTGCGGTGCCATGCTGTTGACGCTCCGGAGTCCAGCTGTAGTCTTCATTGCAGACTTGGTCCGGTGGCCCACATGGCTGCTCCCTCTTACTAATTCTCCATTAAGGCCATTTTGGATTTGAGAGCCATGTCTTCGTCTGGCAGCCAGGCAAGAATCATGGCATAGAAGATGAGGGAAATATCTGTATTGGATGAGCTCGGCTTTGGGTTTTTTTCCATCGCTTTTCATCCGCTCGGACGCACCGGTGCCAGATAGCACAGATGAGCAGCACCTTGCCTGCCGCTGACACTTTTCTTGGCACATTGCAGCCTTAAATCTTAATTGTTAAAAAAAAAAAAAAAAAAAACTGGAACGTCACTGAAAATGACTGCAGAGTGCAGTTTTGTTGATGTTAATTTTCCAAAAGTGCCTAGCCTCCGTTAGAGGACAATAACAAATCAGCTAACATCTGTCTGCGAACACAGTGGAGTGTCCGGTGACTGCACATGACCACAGACGTCACATAATATCATTCACTAATTGTCTTTCATGATGCGTAATTTGTTATGACGTGCTGGATTTGTCATGTTAACCAAGGAGTGTTTTGACATTGTATGACATAAGCTGCCAACCAGGGCTGACGTGACTCTTTTTTTTTTTTTTTCCTTCTTCTTCATAATCACAATTTATTCCTGAGGCAAAGTGGGAGGAATAATTTGGGCCGTAGCTGTCAGTTGATAACGGTGTTTTCGGAGCAAGGAGCAGCTGTCGGAGGTCTTTTTAAACAGCGGTGTGTTTGACACACACCTCAGTCACAGGCTGACACTTTTCAGTAATCCTTAAAACGCTGTTAAAATATGTGTCGAGGAACATTGGAGGGCTCTGACTAAGAGATAATTCCCCCTCCGTCTCAAACAATTGAATACCTGCTTTTCATATCATCTCATAATTGCTATTTTAACTAATTTAATTTCACAACCCCAATGAACTCCACTCTCTGATTCAAAATACAACACGCAAGCAGCAACATCTCCAAATACAGAACTGCACGATGGACCGAGTGACTCAGCTTTTATATCAAATGTAGATGTTGGATCAGGGCAAATGTAAGGTGAGGAGTTAATTGCTTTCAAAATCAGCTGAGATTTAATTGATTAAGGATAAGTCATGGTTTACCAATATTCAAATAGTCATTAAAATATAAAAAATGAAATGACACTTGTCCTGTATTTCAGTTTTTTTTTTTACCGGCACCTGGTTGAAATGCATTACTTCTGTCAGTAGGTGGCGGTAATGCACGTAAAAGTGGTTTGCCCATTGAAGAACACATTGCTATCGTGCTACAGGGCTATGCCAGGTAAAAACGGTGTGGCGCTGTGAGATTAGACGCCACGGTGCGAACATCAGAAACATGCAAAGAGGACTGCAGACATCAAAAAAAAATTCTGTGGAACGCCTTCAGTGATAAATGAATGAGCTATAGTTCAAACTCTGCAAGTAAAGCCAGCAGATCATCTACCAACACCTTTGCACAGTCATCAGAGTGAAGCACTGAGCAACAGTCCAACCGCTGATCAGTAATCAATGGCCAGACGAAGTGAGTTTGATGTTGGCCGTGCAGAGCAAAGAACAGCCCTCACCCTATGTGGGAGGCGGCAATCATCAGATACCAGTCTAATCGTTCTGAGCCATTATCCAGGAGTATTTCTGCTTGAAATGGCCGTCCTTCAAAGTCAGGATCAGCTGCATGTGCTGTCATGCTGCCCCACTGCCCTAAAATGTAAAAGAGAAACTGCAGTGACACTTTTCTCTTTCAGTGATAATTGCCTGTCATTTAGCGGGACATGGTATCACAGCATAGCTGGCATCAAAGCAGCAGCGAGGAACTGCGAGACACTGACAGCGTCTCACAGTTCCTCTCACTGCAGGTGGATCGGACACGCCATGTCTGTCATCACTCTCAGCCTGTTTCTTCTATTAAACACATTCACACACTGTCAGACACACACACACACACACACACACACACACACACACACACACACACACACACACACACACACACACACACACACACACACACACACACACACACACACACACACACACACACACAAACACCTGGCTCAGTGATCTGAGACATCACCTCCAATCAGGTTAAATTGGAACTTCTCCATTTCTCTTCTTCTAAAAAGGGCTATTTCGGAACTAATCTCCTGCCTCGATATGAATTCATAAACAGCGAGGCAGCAGAATGGCTCACCTTTCAGCGGCGGGGTTGTCTGGGATTAATCCTGCTATTAGCGTGCAAGGTGAGCCCCCGAGAAGTGCCGGTTGAAAAGCACTGATAACATCCTGACTATATTAGTCTGGAATCATCTGTACCGGATTGAATTGCTTCTTCTGGGATGAGGGTGCGTTTTATTTTTATGGCATGCTCTATTGCTGTATTAAAGCTTTATTGTCTAAAATAACAGAAAGGTCATATAGAGGAAGAAGACGCACAACAACAATCTCATTTGAACACAGACGACATCCCCAACTTTGAAAACTGCTGCACCAAGGTGCTTGGAAATAAGTATTTGGAGCATCTCCCTCGTTAATCTCTCCAAAACATCTACGTTTGAAAATGATATTTCTTTCAGTCGAGAATCTTAAAAGTGGAGGACTTTTCCACCGTGGCAGACGGAGGGAGGAGCCCCGACAACATAGATTCAATATGAACACAGTCAGTGCAGTGTTCCCTTAGCTTAAGAATTGACTTGTGGCTGTGTGGCGTGTTGTGTAACTGATGTTCCCTGAACGTCCCACAGGCAGGCTAACAGTTGGTGCTACAATTTACCGATGTTTCAAACACGCCTGGAATGCAGGTGTTAGGGAAATACTACAATTTACTGATGTTACCTCACATGCAGGCTACAGCTTGATGCTACAATTTACTGGCGTTACCTAAATGCCTCACATGCAGGCTGCAGCTTGATGCTACAATTTACTGACGTTCCCTAAACGCCTCACATGCAGGCCGTAGGTAAACACTGCAATTTGTCTATGTTCCCTTAACGCCTCACATGCATGTCAGGTGTTATGGGAACGTAACACCTATGATAATAATAATAATAATAATAATAATAATAATAATAGGTTATTTCGCTGTGCAACAATTTACCGATCTTACCTCACATGCAGGATATACGTAGTTGGACGCTACAATTTATGTACATAACTTTCAACTAGATGTTATACAAGTTTGAAAACTAAAAATTTCATGTGAAATAAATAGTTGAACACTATTTATAATAATAATAATAACTTTATTTCTATAGCGCTTTTCAAAAACAAGTTACAAAGCGCTTTATGTTTAAAACACAAAATGCAACTGTATAAAATACAATGATAAAATACAACAGAAGTAAAACAGACAGAAAACAGAGAGTCAATCAATAAAATGCCAAAGGCAAGTCTACAACAATGTGTTTTTAAGAGTGCGTTAGCGTCCCTGATCACCTCTGGCAGGTCGTTCCACAGCCGAGGGGCCCGAACAGAAAATGCCCGGTAACCATTCATGACATTGTTTGACAAGCAGACTGCTTTGAAGGCACAGAGACACCATCTTTGAAAGGTTGCAGTGGTGCACTCTGCCATGCCGTGTTCCTGGATTATTTTCTACAACTGGGCGTTTTCTTTCAAAAGGCGTGCAACGACCGCACAAGCTGCACGGTCATTACATGTTGTGATCTTTTTATATAAAAGTATAAAAGTGTCGGTAGAGCTTGAAAATTGTAGCATCCCGCAGGCTGTTTCCCCGAAAGCAGGAATGTTTTGCAGTCAGCGCAGGAAGTTTCTGTGCTGTTCATGCACATTGAAACGGGCAGTAGACCGTAGTTGGATCAGACAGTTACAAGTTTTTAGGAGGAGGAACTGCATGAATGTAAGACGGTTAATTTTCAGACGATAAATAAATGTTAAAAATAAAGGGATAAGAAGGTTATTGCTGGCTTTACCTACATCGCCGTTGTCAGCGCAGCCTCAGTTTTTAAGAACAGAGTCACACACCCTCTCTCTCTCTCTCTCTCTCTCTCTCTCTCTCACACACACACACACACACACACACACACACACACACACACACACACACACACACACAGCAACAGCAAATAGAAGTCATCGGCTTATTTAGAGGAATCCCATTTTCCAGCGAGATTTACAGAGCTATTTTTGGAGTCTATCAAGCTAGAGGTGTGTGGCAGAATGTTCTCGCTGCGCTGCTGCGGGGATGAGTCACAAACGTCTTTCCCATGTTGCTCTGCTTTAGGGCGGCTTTTCTCGGCAATGTCACTTCGGGCCGTAGCTTCACTCCGAAAGCACCGTAGTGAAAGCGTGTTCGGTATTGCTGCGGGTTCGAACGGGCATGTAATTGCTGTAACTACACCGGTCTTCACCACCTTCAGTATAATATATATATATATATACTATATAGTGTATATATATATATATACACCTTTAGTGATAAAACCGAGGCACTCATTCGATTCAGACTCCTGAGACCTCACGTTTTAAATGGCCTGTTTAGTATGCGAGTCCACGCTGCATTGATGCAATTCAATCAGCGTGTAATATTATTACATGCTAATGTGTTCAGTCGCAGACAAACACCCAAGACAGATGACAGTGACAAAATGGCTCTCTTGTGCAAATAAATGATCTATTGATTTTGAAATTATAGTTAATTAGTTTTTTTTCTTTTACCTAAATGACATATTGATTGTATTTGTTTTTGGTTTTAGGCAGGGATTGACTGGAGGGATGGTCTCATCCAGTCAATATATTGGAAAGAAAACCCTGCTATATGTAAATGCCTTTGGTTCTCACCTACACTTCTTTTATCACAGTCGTAAAGTGCGCCACTGCTTTCCCGCCCTTCTTCTTTTCTTTTTACTATTAAGCTCCAACAGAAAGTATGAATATCAGCTCGTCCTTGAATAGTGAAAACTGGAAACTGTCGTTGTGTTTTAAGCGACCTGGTTGAATTCCTGTACTTTATCTCAAGTAAAACGCAGTGCCGAGTTGGGATGGGCATTTCAAGCAAAAACTACTATATGGGTGTTCTTCGCCTCCCCATGTTATTTAATGCCTGCTGGCCGGCAGCTTTTAGGCGCTTTAGTCATGAATTACAACCAGGCGCTGGTAAAAACGGGAAATAAGGCAGAACGATAGTCGCATATGCTCATTGATTTTGGAGATTATAACGAATATTTGAAATTCATGCCCCATCCCTTGTGCAGAGGTGAGTTGATGGTAATCATAACAGCATTAGAGTTTTTAGGAGTCATTGAAGTTAGTCAGACACTGTTTTGTCCTCCAGCCTCGTGTTCTGCAGCAGGTTATTTCAAAGACTCTAGCAACAGCACGAATGCTCTTTGATTGTACCACTCACATGATTTTTAACCTTGATAATTCAGTTCCCAATTTTACCGTGGCTAAACAGTAGAGTGCAAAACCTTCTGTCTATTTATTATAATGCATAAAAGGTTTTTTTTTACCTGCTGTTTTACCCACTTTCTAACCAGTATTACAAAATAAATAAAGATATACTTTATTTTATACCACAGTTTACTGTGAATGTCCCTTTGGTTAATGGGAAAAATCTGTTAGACTGTAAATCCTGGATGGGTATGGAAACACGCCGTGCAGATAGGGAGGTTTTCCTGTTACCACACACTGAGACTGATGGAGAAACCAACAGCCTTCAAATAGTCGTTTCACAGACGTGGAACTGGGTCTTGTCTAGAAATAACTCTTCACACACAAAAAAAAAAAAAAAAAACTTCCCTCTAATGGATCTCTACATTCAAAGGCATTTCTTACAGGATTAGGTTTAATCCGTGGCTGTGAAACCAGCCCAGACAGTCTCCATTCCAGCTCTAGTCTCAGGCCGTGTGTGTCTACAGAAGCTGGTGTGTCGCTAGGTTGTCTGCGTGTGTGCGCTCACTGCCAGACGCCCTGTAAAAGGAGCATGCGACTGTCGATTTGAGAGTTGGGATTAAAAAGTAGATTGTGTTCTTTGGAACAACCTCAAACTTCCTGCAGCCCGGTGGTGTTGAGACTGAAGAGGCCCTCGCTAATTGATACAGTTTTCTTTTTTCTTTTTTTTCCCCTTCCCGTCTGCGCTCCTCTCTGGAAGTGAAGCTGGAGAGATAAGATGCTCTTTATTCTCTTTTTCATCACCCTTTTTCCTCCTCCTCGCCTATTTGACCCAATTTATCAGTGGCAGATAAAACCAAACAAATCAGAGGAGCCGCGGCTTCAAACTCGTTGCCCTTTGGCTGGCGTCTGATCGTTCCTCCCTTCGACACTGTCTCTTCCTTTCTATTCTTCGCTTTGATCTGCCCGTCCTCTGTTTCTGCCCACTCTTCCTCTTTCGAGCCAAACAGATTTCAAGTTCTGATAATCGATTGGTCATATTTCGTTGCAGGCACAGACGCGTACCTCAGATAGAGGATAGGTGAGTTAAGTATGACGCACTTTTTTGCAACTACTGAAGGCACATCAAGTCTGCTTTCTGTAATTCAATGTTTGTGTCATGTTGAATTTCTTGAATTCCGGTCTGCGATTTTTAGATCTACCAGAAGAAGTACTTTGGCCACAGGGTCACGTTTTTGATTTCATCACTGTTGCTGATTGATGATGTTTTTCTACCAATACCGAAGCCTAAACTGTTCCTTTAATCACCTTAGACAACCCGCCAAATTATATTTCCTAACAACGTCAGAGGACCAGAGGGGGACATCACATCACATTTTGGTCCATTAAGATAATCCAGCCCTCTCTAATAAGTTAAGGCAGCAAGGAAGTAGAACTGCAGTTAATAGCCGCATGATTCGTAGTGACTTTTTGAATTTCAAATCAAGTTAAAACACGGCTGAAAGAAACTGACTTGCGGTTATTGACGTGGGCTACATTTAGTCCCATTGCAATGAAATGCTTTAATAAAGCTGTATGCTCGGCTATTAAAGATTGGATTTATATCAGACATGTAGGTTTGGTCCGGTGGGAGTTGCGGGGCTCTTCAACCAGACACATAATGAAATTTGTCTGACAAACTGAAACGGTGCTGTGTTCATATCTGAAAGCATAGAATTGGGGGGGGGGAAGAACGTGTTTATTCCCGCTGCCGTCTCTTTGTTTTTATGTTCGTGGTTTTTAGTTGAATAATAAGGAGAAGTTGGATTCCTGTACTGGGCTGTACGCTCCTGTGACTGTACCGGAACAGGTTTTCTTCAGGGAGCTCCTTCAGTTCTGCCCAGTCTCCATGTCCCTACCGCTGAGAAGCACCCGCACAGCATAACGCTACCTCCACCGTGCTTCATCATGGGAAAGGTATTAACCAGGTGTTGAGCAGTGTAACAGTCATAATCAACAGGGTCGGGGCCCAATGCGTGATGAGTGCCATCCATCTTGTCTCTCTGCTATAAAGGCCTGATTGATGACGGCCGGCCGAGATGGTCGTCCGGCTCCCGTCCCTGCAGAGGACTTGTGAAGACCTAACTAAGTCCTAAGTTACCTACCTGACTTACGCCCTTCTTGCTCAGTTACTCAGGTTGACTGGATGGGCCTCCTCTTTGAAGAGTCTTTGAGGTTTAAAGCTTCGACTGTTTCACAGTCATCGAGGTCACTGTGCTACTGGGAACAATTACAGCTTTTACAAATGGGTTCCTACCCTTGGCATGATTAATGTCTTGCCAAAATTGGATCACAGTGGTCATTTGAAGGGTCTCGATACGTTTTGAATCATACATCATATGTATTAGAGGCACGCTACAATCGACAGCCTCTGAAATGACCACGGAGTTCCAGTCTTGAACACTGCAACTCAAAGCAACTGTCTGGACTGTCAAGGGATCAGACGAATGCTCCTTCAGTCGGCTCATCGTGCTGATAATGATGGGTTCGGTACAAAGAGCTCATTTAGGACTGAAACCATTTTCATTATATCCCACCTCATCATGATTTACTGCACACGAGGAGACCATTCCCTGCATATTAATGCTGATCTTCCCGGAGTTATCTGCCCTAAAACGAGGAACTTTCACATAGTGAAAGAATTCTTTAATATTTGATGTTGGTGTTAGCAGGAACTCTTGCAGATGTCCTGGGAGGGCCCCGGCAAGGCAGAAGATACAGAGGAGCTGCAGTGTTCTGGATAAAGGCCAATGGGAGCTCCTCTCCTTCTGACTGAGCTGCAGCAGCCTAGTCGGGGAATGATGGGAGCTTGTTGAGGGAGATGAGCTGATTCTGCTGAGAAATACCAAGATCCAAGGACGAACTGTCACACAGTTCTTACGTTCCGTCTTCTTGCCGACTGTCCCCCCTCCCCCCTCCCCCGTACTGGCGTCAAATGAGGTGCTTTCTTTTTTTCTCCCTTTCAAAGCAAAGCACCAGAGAGATCCTCGTCAGCACATTTGACTTTGACTCCCACTTTAGTTGCACGTTCATTTGCAATCTCTGGATGGTTTCCTTTCTGTTTCCCACCTATTTCTTCAAACTCTTTCTTCCTTTTAGATGTGAAGCAGACAACAATGGGAGGGCACGCTGCTGCCCCATAGGGTCATATTCCTTATCGGTTGGTTGTAATTTATTATTGACTTGACGTGGATCAGTCGGAGGAAAACGGCTAAATCGAGCACCTTGGATTCAGTAGTTTTTATCACTTCAAGTTTCCAGAAGTAGAAGCCTTAAGACGGGCTTTCTGTTTTTGATTTTTTTCCCTTCCATCAGGCTTTTTGCTTGCCACTCACTCTCCCAGTTTCTCCACATCCAAACACGAGCCCAGCTGCACACACATGCCTCTACGTGAAAACATCACATGGCATCCTGCCACCAAGGTTGTGTGCCCATGTAACAGGATGAGAGGGATCATGTTAGGAGCTTTGTGCCCCCAGCCATGGCCTGCCAGCTCGGTCTGATACCCCCGTTTCAGCCCTCTGCAGCCGCTTAACTGCCCTGGGGGGGATAAACACTCGAGCTCAAGCCCTCCCAAGCTCTCCCCTGCGAGGGGTTTTAAAGTGGCCACGCTTTACCTTTGACCTGTAGTTGCCAGCGTATAGCTCTGGACCTGCACAGATTTTTTTTTTTTTTTTTTCTCCGCCTTTCTCAGTTGCTCTTTTAAGCTGGCAAAACATAAATTACTTGACTCCAGGACAGGAGCTCCCAGGGGCCCAGAGCCTGGGAAGTATACAACACAACTAAGTACCCATAAAGGGATTTGGAGGCTCGAGTTTCTCTCATATAAACTGTTCAGACAGGAGGGCAAGGAAGGCTTTTTAGCACTCTGGGAAATGATGTTGCAGCCCGGCCTGAAATATGCAGAGAATATAATAAGATGATCGTCTGATTGGCCGTATTTTTTGCACCGTCCGGATTCCTTTTAGATATATTGCCATGCTCCCAATCTCAGCAGCTAACTAACCAGGCTACAAAAACGTGGTCCACGTCCTTTCCTTCTCCCGTCTTGGTTCTTTTGGACGTTTTAAAGGAGCATTTCCTCTATCAGTCATGCCGTGGATGCCGTGTGTTTGTGAAACTGAATGGTGGCCTTGGCCGAGTACATATGTAGCCACTGAAATGATCATTAGTGTCTGGTGCAGTGGTCACTGTTTGGGTCGGGCCGTTGATATCACACTCTCTTGTGTCAATGTTACCGCAGCTCACACTCATAAATATATGCAGTACCTCTCACAGCTAATTAAGCCCCAAATTCTCCAGGCTCGCTGACCTGCTGTTTGCTGTTTCCAGCGTGTTTGCCGGAGCCGCTGTCCGTACTCTGAAGTGCATTTTTAATGCGCATTCATCCGAGAGTCAGAGAGAACCTCTTTTCCGCTCGTGGAAACGCACTCCTGCACATACAAATGACTCTGAATGTGACTTTTGCTGAGCTGGATTGATTTTTGGATCTCTTCCAGGCTTAGTGCAGAAGGTGGACCAACGCCTCCCGGTGGCCAACGAGTACCTGCTGCTGTCAGGCGGGGCCAGAGAGGGTGTCCTGGACCTCAACCCCGAGGACCTGGGGGACTACGCCAAAGGGGCCGACTTCGACCTGGATTTCACCCTGCTGGTGCCCGCGCTGAAGCTCCACGACCGCAACCAGCCCGTCACCCTGGACATGAGGCACTCGCCGCCCTGCCACTCGTGGCTCAGCCTTCGCCTCTGCGACTCCAACGTCCTGTCCCGCTGGAACGTCTGCTGCCAGGAGGAGAACGGACTTCCCGCTGAGGAAGAGGAGGAGGACGAGGTGGACATGGGTGAGTAGAGAAAGTGGAGATGTGCGATAGAAAGTACGGCGGCTCCGATCACAACCGGCCGATGGTAGCTCTAAAAAGTTTGACTGGCGGCCTCTAGAAAGGCGGATCAGAAATGCCGATCATATGACGTACAGATTAGGAACACACAACGGCTCTGAGCTACAGAGGAAAGCGTCACGGGCTGCTCCTTCGAGCCACGTGTGCCGAGTCGGTGGATTAAGACGGAGAACATATTCGCAGCAACATCAGCAGCAGACGAACCTCCACCCATCGGAGGCAGTTGTCGCATGAAGCCGCGTGTTTTTTTTTTTTTTTTTAGCAGGACAATAGAAGCCACTTTCCCATTCAAGCCACATTAGCCTGCGCGTGCACTCGTAGCTGGCGATGAACTTTTCATCACTGCGGGGAATATTATGGACGAGAAGAGGAACAAACCGTCGGCTAAAAAAAATGCAGAGATGGTGGTATTCGTAAAGAAAAAGGCATCGACGCTTAAAAGCTAAACTTTGAGCGGTATGAATGATATATGAGTGATACTGATCTCTATCCAGCCTCCATCTCTCTCTCTCTCTCTCTCTGAATAAGTTGTTCCCATCAAGCAGAGGCTGCTGTGGTTTAAGTTCGGTCTCTAAAAGAGGGAGTGTGGAATATGCTGCCAACCAATAAATAAACATTTGTGAATTAATCATACTTTTATTATCTCTTAATTTGAATAAGTAATGTACGGTTTTGTTAAAAAAAATAGTGGAATAAATCCATAATAATACATGACGAATAAACGGTTTCAAATAGACCCTGCAAACGATGTCGGCAGATTTAGCTTCCGGTGATCGGCCTCAAAAATCCTGATTGGATCGCCCTCGATCGGAAGATTAAGCGAAGGAAGAGTGGGATAAAGAATGCTGAAGGTACTGGAGCAGCGCAAGGTGGAGAGATAATCAGATCGTTTGATGCATGATGTTGTGATGCGGTCCAGCCCGGCGAGCTGCAGCAGGAGACTCTTTCTTCACGAACCCTCAGATTGGCGAAAGGAGAAAATCCTGCCTGGGAAAAAAAAATCTAAACATTACGAGTATAACCCAACAGTCGAAAGATGGAGATCACGCGGAGATTCCACCGCTAAATCCATCTGTCTCATGCTTGTTGAGTGTGAAAACTGCGGAGATGAGAAAAAGCAAAGACACATTGATAGGAATCTCTTTTCATTTTCATCAGCTCGGAAGAGTCATCGTAACATCTCCCACGGGATCTGAGCTTCCTGTATTTGTGGCGGTTTTAGTCGGCCTTAGTTCACAGCATGAACAATGCATCGCGACAAAATGCCAGCGAAAGGTTAGCGCGAGGCCAAAAGGGACACGAGTTTAAATCCGATTTTTATTCTTTGCGGCGCAGCGTTCGGCCCGCTTTTGGCGTGAGACGTTACCCAAAGGTTACTCCGGCACTGATCCTTGAATTATTTTTCAAGTAAACAGTTCATCAGTCGGTATGTAAAATGTCAGGAAAACCTCCCTGAGCTCAGAGTGGCATCTGTAACAGCCCAAAAATCAAATTTACAGTATGAAACAACGAAAAATAGCAAATACGCAAATTTGATTGACAGGAACCAACGGCTATGGGGCTATTTTGCTTGATAGACAACCTGTGATTAAAGTTGTTATGTTTTTGATAATTCAACTACCCTTACTCTTTCAGTATCAGTCTGCTTCAATTTAATATTACCAGCTGCAATATCTTCTAACCACTCCTCAGCCTCACTATTCCTACTGTTTTCAGGCCAGTTTTTTTTTTTTTTTTTTTTCCAGAATCTTTCCTTTAACAAGACAAATCTCATAAATCAGCTGAACCAAAGAGAAAATAAAATACAGCCCTTAAACAGTGAAAAAAAAAAATCGGTTTAATATATTTATAGTAGGACTTTACAGCCTTTGTCTGGAATCGGTTTCCATCGGGACCTTGTTGCAATAAATAGATGATGTATTGGTTGTTGTACTTCCGTGTGTCTAAATATACTGAAGAGATTGAAACTATTGCACCAAGCTACGGATTTAAGCTTCTCAAGTAAAATGCACACAAAGTAACGGAAATACAGAGAAGCGCCTCGTGGACTTGAGCCATAAATACAGGATCTCTGTGCACGACACCACAATAATCCGTACAGAGGAACCGATCCATCATCCCTCCCTCCCTCTTTCCTCTCCCCAGGTAAAGGCTCCATCCCCTCCCTGGGTTCTCCTCAGTCTCTGGACGGATGCTACTTCTCTCCTGCCCTGGTGACCGACTGGTTCTGGGGGGTCGTGAGCGAAGCCGTCGGGGAGCTGAGGCGCAGCCCTCAGAGAGGCATCCCCACCCCGGACCGGCTGGAGAGGAACGGACCCCTCACCACCATCATCCTTCAGGTACGGATGAGGCCACGCCAGTAACCGAGATTGACGCAGGACGGTTGGACTCGTCGTGTCCGAATTGATACTAAAAAAAACACCCATCAGGCTTGCTTAACTTGGTTTGAAAACTGTTCATTTTAAGAGGACATTTTTGTGGAGCGAGATCAATATTGTAGCCAAATGTGAGAATATTGTTGTTTTTTAAGAAATCACCCCGCAACACCGAGTCAGTGGTATTCCAATATTCCTCCGCCCTGTCGTCCCTGCAGGCCGGCTCGAGCCGGGTGCTGTACGATCTGCTGCCTGTGGTGTCGTTTCGGGGCTGGCCTGCAGTGGCCCAAGGCTGGCTGACCGCCAACCACTTCTGGGATGGTAAAATCACAGAGGAGGAGGCCATATCTGGCTTCTATCTGCTGCCCTGCTGCTCCCCGCTGGGTGGGCGGCCCGACCGGGAGTGGAGGCTGGCGTTCTCCCGCAGCGAGGTGAGGTGGATTGTTAATGCAGCTCGTCTCCTTTCCTTTTGTTTCTGGGCTGTTTTTCTGTCATTTTCGCGCCTCGTCCTCTTCCCCCACCTCTTGAATATTCATGCTCAGCCTGCTTCTCCTCTCATCGGTCTGTTGTTGTCTTCTGTTACCAGGTCCAGCTGAAGAAGTGCATCCCCTTCCCCATGGCCCAGGCTTTCCAAGCAGCCAAGGCGGTACTGTCCCGTATCCTGGCCCGGCCTCGTACGGGCCTCAGCCTCTACCACCTGCGCACCCTTCTTTTCTGGGCCTGCGACCGGCTTCCTCCCGCCTACCTGTCCTGCCTCGATGCCGAGACCCCCGGCCGCCTCCTCCTGGGTCTCCTGGATGACCTGGCCCATTGCATCCTGGGCAAAAACTGTCCAAACTACTTCCTGCCCCAGTGCAACATGTTGGAGCACCTGACCGACAGCCAGGCGCTGCTGGTCGCCAGGAAACTGGCCCACGTGCGCTCGGACCCCAGCGAGCACCTGCGGGCGGCTCTGGACCAAGCCCAGCAGGCGGGCCAGCTGAAGAAGGAGCTGACGGCGAGCACCAACGGCCACGGCGGCTCGCCCGGGCATCACCCGGCCAATGGCATCATCTCGCCTTCGGAGGACAAGCTGGCGCAGCGGCTGCAGCAGTTGGTCACGGAGAACCCCGGGAAATCCATCTCCGTCTTCCTCAACCCCGATGATGTCACCAGGCCGCACTTCCGCATCGACGACAAGTTCTACTGACGGCAGACGCGCTGCGGGGAAGACGTGGAAACGTGCGTGTTCAGCTGACGAACACACTCCGGGAAGGCTCCGAGACGCCACGGTGAGACGGTCGGGGAGACTGGAAGTCAGGCTGGTGTTTCACTTCTGAACACGGCGGGCCTGAAACTGCGCACACGTCTCCCGCTGACCGCCCGAAGGCTCAACAACAACAACACTGCAAACGAAAGCCTTGCTGCTTCTCCGACTCTTTAAACCAAAAACACGCATTTCCTACTACTGACGCTGACGTCCAATTTGTCAGATGTGATGTCGCCAAGCTGTTGCCACGGAGACGGCCCTCTCCTAACGAGCTGGCCTTAACGAGACTTATCAGCTGGTGCTACAAAGACAGGGGCCGGCTTTAGTCATGTGAAAGAAGTCCAGTGGAGACGAACACAGAGTGTGTGCGTGTGTGTGTGCGTGCGTACGTGTTCGCCGAGAGGGTTTTCACACATAACTTACACTTCTAAAGACAGCGGGAGAAAAGCTCTTTGATTGCTGCATTTCTGCCCTTTTTATTTCAGATCAGTGTCGGCGACGGCTGAATTAGAAAGAAAAACAAGGTGTGGCTGATGTAACCGAATGTAATGTTGTGAGCAGAACTGCCGAGTCTTTGAGCAAAAACAGTCTCTTTTCTCTTTCAGCTACATTTAAGCCCGTTTTTTTTTTTTTTTTTTTTTTTTTAAACCCTCAAGCCTCAATTTATGGCATCTTTTTCACTTTTTTTTTTTTCTTCTTTCTTTTTTTAAATCTTTCTCAGGTATGCACAACCTTTTTTTTTTTTTTTTTGGATGTCTTTTAAAAGTCTTTAATGATATTTCACGTCGCTTGCATTTCACGGGGTCGTGGAATGTACCAAAGAGCTACGATCGAGCGGAGAAACGTAACTTTTACGCCACACGTCGCTCAACGTCTAATTTTGTTCCAACTTGATGAATCTACCGAGTCACAGTCTGAATGTTCTTTTTTTTTTTTCCTTTCTTTTCTCCTTGGAAAGTTTCGGTCACACCAGCTCGTGAAACTGTGAAATTGAGCTCCCTCCCTGAAATCGTTCACGTCAAGTTGAACTTAAGGAAGCTTTTTTTTGTGTGTGCTAATGAGCTGCGTTGCGTCATCTGATTTTTATTTAACTTTCTCCGTCGCTACAAAAGATGCTTACAAGCGGATCTGAGACAGAAGTCGACGGTAAAAATAGGATTTTTTTTTAGCAACAATGAATTAATGAATTACTTATCTGATTAACAGAAAATTAAGTAGCAACTGTACTTCATAAATAATTCATTATACACATATATATATATATGTATATATACACACACGTATTCAATAGTTTAGACACAAAACAAGCTATTTAAATATGTCACGTTGAGCTCTGTGTTTGAGTTTTCACCATTTTAAAGACAAAATGATTAACTGCTTATTTCGAACAATAAATGATTAAACAATAGTGGAGAAACAAACAAGTTAGTTGCTGCCCAAACTATCACCGTCAGACTTCTACAAACAAACACGTGGATTCATTTCACTGCCACTTCCTGGTGTGACCGCGGCTTAAAGTTGGAAACAGGACGGAGATTGTAAGAGATGTAAAACAGGTAAATAATAGAAAAAAAACAATAGTTTACAGGTACTGTACACTGATGTAATTATTCCTTGAAAACGAATGTGTTGTTTTTTTTTTTTTGTCCTACCTGAGCACATGTTTAGCTCCCTGCTGTTTGGAGTGTGATTGTCGGCTCTTTGTGAGGGATTCAGAAAATGTAAAGTGCTCGTGTGGAGATACGAGTCACATCAGCAGCAGTAAAAGGTCGAGACTGAACAAAAAGGCAGGAACGCCATTCGATGTCTGTCTAGTCGGGGCTTTCTGGGGCTGTTGTGTCCCAGAGTCACGACTGAGTCAAGGTACTTTGCTGTCAACGTGTCCCCGAGAGGGCCAAGGACGTCACTCGTCTTGTTGCACATTGTGTCAGCACGTCTTTTCACTTTCTGTCGGAGAAACTTACAGTTCAGTGTCTCCCGTTCGATGTCTTCTCCTTCTGACTTGACTGATTCTGATAATTGTCCTCTGTCTGCTCTGCTCGGTTGGTCTCTTTTAATGAGCTGTGTGTGTGTGTGTGTGTGTGTGTGTGTGTGTGTGTGTGTGTGTGTGTGTGTGTGTGTGTGTGTGTGTGTGTGTGTGTGTGTGTGTGTGTGTTCTCTGAGACGAACCACGCAGCAGGGTGCAGACAGACGCTCCGGTGCTCCAACATTGTGTTCCCACCGTGAGCTGCTGCAGTGCCGGTCAGCTGATTCGATCACGAGCTGCGCGGCCCGTAGAGACGGCGACGGGCAGAACCGAGACGAGCTGTAATTTTGCCACTTCCTCATCCACGAACTTGCTTATTTTTACTTTAATAAATGTAGGACATAAAGTTGGCTAAACACCACAAGCTACACACCGCAAAGCTGCTTCCATTGTCGGTGCACAGCGAGGGCAGAAAACACACACAAAAACAAACAAAGAAGAAGCACACGTCTGGTGACGAGCTTGAATATCAGGGTTATGGAGGTTAATGTTAAATTCCTGGTGGAATGTTTCTCCATCAGACAGGTGTGTGAGCACTGTTGAGCCTTGTGTTACAATATCATCCCTCAGTCATGTGCAAACTACTACTGAATGAATCTTTTATAGCTTCTGTCTGGTGTGTGTGTGTGTGTGTGTGTGTGTGTGTGTGTGTGTGTGTGTGTGTGTGTGGGGAATGAAACCAAAGTGTGTTGTGGAGGCGGTGCAGAATGTCTAAGCAGGGTGTGTATTTCAGCTGCCAGGCGGCGGCGGCGGAGGATTGGGTGTTTTCAGCCCCCCCAGCCCCACCTCCAAACAAACAAAAACAAAAACAGTCCTACAGGAATTCAGAGCATTTATTTATTGGAACGTAGAGGTTAATGTAAAGGTACTTTGCTCTCTTTCATATTTCACCGAGAGTGTTGGAAGTTTAAAATGTGTCTCACTTTGTACCTTAACAGGCCTAGTTAGAGATTACTAGACACTGGAAACAATCAATGTGTTTTTTTTGTTGTTGTTGTTGTTATTGTTATTTTTTTCCCCCCCCTGAAATCTTCATGGAGAGAAAAAGCCTCTTGTGTTCTTAAAAATAGTGTCAGTTTCTAGATATGCAATCAAGCCCCCACCGTATGGAAAGGCCGTTTACAACGTCTGCTCTAATCGTACTTAATGATTTACTGTAGTTGTAAAAAAAAAAAAAAAAAGGGGGGAGGAGGAGGTGGTGTCACTATCTGCTGTCCAGGGATTGCATGAAGCACAGATGACACTCGCTGTGCGTCTCTATTTATGATTATTGTCTTTTTTTTTTGGTTTTGTTTGTTCTGAAAGTTTTGAAGATTCTGCCGTGTGACTAAATACAATGAATGTATCCACCGTATCGCTCTAATCGGTTCCCGACTCGAGAACACAGTCGAATCAAACTTATCACTGTTATCTCAGCAGATGTGCTCCGCTCCCCACTCCAGTGCAAGAGATAAACATCTGGACTGAGGCACTCCACATCTTGAGAAATTGAATTTCATATCTCTTTTTGTTACTCGAGTTCTTCCGATTTTTTTTTTCCTTTTTTCTAATTTTAAATAAGTGCAGATTCATTTCTCTCTGTGATGACTGATTTGCTGTATTTAATACTGTTTCCTTTTCTGGAGGTTATGTTGATCAAACTTCAAGCTTTAGCATGAAATAAATTCACTACATTTGAAACGCTATTATGTGGAAATCCTTTCATTATGGGTGCTTCTTTTTTTTTTCTTTTTTTTTTTAAAGTGAGATGATTAAAAATAAAATCACGTTCACGTCTCTGTGAATCTTGTTTGCGGTTTCTCAGTGGCCGAGTGGCTGGATTTAATTAGAGCTGCAACACGTGTTGGGAGCCAACAGAGGGCGCTGCAGGACAGCGAGTGCACTGAAACGAGCTTTACCAAGAGTCTGCTCTGCTCTGTTGGGAAACAAGTAGGCTGATTTTTGCACACATGAAGCCTGCATCATCACACTCACTTGATGAACAGTCAGAGCAGGAACTGCTTCCGCCGCTGGTTAGACTTCAGTGTGGGCAAGCAGAAATAAAAATGATACGGGAACTAATTCTCAAAATGATTATTTATCAAACTCAGGGTCACTGCGGCTCAAAGAACACTCCAAAAATGTGTTTCCAAAACATTGTGCCTTACCAGTCTGAGAGAGGGAGACTCTTTTCGGTTGTCCACAAATGTCAGAGTCGGAGTTAATGTTTTTTTTTTTCGGTTGTATTTCAAGTGTCCCGAGAGGACACTGGACCCGTGCACCTCCTCTCGCCTCCGCATTTAGACTTTAGGGCCAATCGGGGGGTCGTCTAAGAGAGAGAGAGCCTTCGGAAAGTTTTAAGCTCGACTCGACGGCAGAAAGAACCCCGGAGAAAAAGTTGCTGTTCCAGCGTTGGCAACTGCAAAGCAACCCAAGACGAGGAAGATGGATTTATCGAAGAGGGTGAGAGGGGGAGGATGGATTATGTAATGGGTGAGATTGACCAGTGAGCCCAATCAAACGGGACGCTCTCATGCGCATCCTCAAAATCAGCTCAAAATGAAAGTACCTTATGAGTACTCTTACTTTTTTAAAAAAAAATTTACGATAGTACTTTTACTTTAGAGGCGTTTTTAAATGCGGGGCTTGTACCACTACATTTATACTGGGGTACTATTACTTCTCTCCGTTTGCTGCGGCCTCTTCCTGCTTGAGCTTGCCGTCAGGGAGGGTCGTGAAGTTAATGTGGCGGCAGCTGTGTCGGCCTCTGCCAGAGCTACAAACACCAGCCCGGTTTCCTTGTTAATAGCAACTATCCTGAGCTTGTTTTTACAATTGATCTTGTTTTTTTCTGACAGAATTTGTCTCTTAAACTGCCTAAATTAACATTCCCAAAGTGAACATGAATCTCTTGTATCACTTGACCTTTTATAACCTTTCACATTGTGATGTTTTAGAGCAGGGGGGTGTCAAACATACAGCCCGCGGGCCGAATCCGGCCCGCCATGGGGGTCCAGCTCGGCCCGCCGGATGACTTTGCTGAGTGTGAAAATGACAGAAAGACATAAATTGCATTTCTATGAGAATATGGAGGTTTATGAGTACAAACATTTTGTAATTTTTTTAAATAGATCCAGTAATTGCTTCAAAAACAGCGTAAATGCGACGTCTGCTCCGGAGGCAGCGGTGCTCGTTGCTAGGGAATCTTCAGAGGAGAGCCCAGGTAGATGAACAGTGGGCTGATGTCTGAGTTTTTGCTCTTTATGTTTCTAGTTTATTGTAGAAAGACCTTAAAATAGGGTTTATCATCCAAAAACCTTCACCAGTGATTTAAACATGTGATTTTACTGGTCTGGCCCACTTGAGATCAAAGTGGGCAGTATGTGGCCCCTTAACTCAAATTAATTTGACACCCCTGTTTTAGGGCGTCACTTGGTGTTTCAGGCACTGACAGCTAAGACAGGTTCAGCTTTCCTTCCGATTCCCAACGTTCCCTCCTTTCTTTCGAGTAGCAGTTTGATGTTTCTATTTTTGCATCGTAACAACAGATGAAACTCTCTGGTGATCCAAACGTTACATTACTCAGTGGACACTTTATAGTTATTACTGAACTTCATGCTCAGAAAGTTTATCACGGGGTGCAAATACCTGAAGTGATTCACGTAACCCTTCATTTAACAATTGTCTGTCCATGCAAAAAGGGCGGATGAAGAACCTTGAAGGGATTTAAAAACTGAAACACAAGAAGCCTCCTTTGAAAACACGCAAAAAAAAAAGTGTTCTTTGTCCGACCTCAGTTGAATTCCTTGAGGAGCCGTTGTATAATTCTTTGTCACAAGTTGCAGACGCGGAGGACCGTTTACCAAGAATAACTATGAATGATTTGGTTGTCCCGAGGCTGCATTTGGACATTTTTTGGCCCTTGCCTGTCATTAGTTATGTGATGATGGCACAGATGTTTTTGGTCCAAACACACACATCATATCGTTTTCCATTCATACTCCAGACGACACACACACACACACACACACACACACACACACACACACACACACACACACACACACACACACACACACACACACACACACACACACACACACACACACACACACACACACACACACACACACACAGAGACAGCAGCAATCTGTTGCTGTCTATTAAGCAGATTATGAGGCGAGGAACTCGCTGCATTGTGATTTACAGATGTGACTCTCGCTCCGACCTCGTGAGTCAAAGCGCTGCGTACCATTTAACTGGACAGATGAGCCGGGCTTCAAACGTGGAACTGCTCATATTCTTTATGTTTCTATGATTTTTTTTATTTTTTATTTGGACCCACTCGTGGCTGATTTAAACGGAGATATCTCGGCCGACAATCTTTTTTACGTCAAGAAGAAGGAGATCTGTGAGAAGCAATAATTGATTTTCTCATAACAATTTATCAAAGGAAAGTGTAAACAATGTGAGGCAGTTCACTCGTATTGATAAATTATCAGCATGTCAACAGCGGACTCATTTTGAGGCTTTTAGCTTTTTGAACGCTTGTTCATCGCAGGTCTTTGCAGAGCTGCCATGACAGGAGGTCTGTCCAAAA
The DNA here is from genome assembly GCF_029030835.1 of Brachyistius frenatus. Taxonomy (NCBI): domain Eukaryota; kingdom Metazoa; phylum Chordata; class Actinopteri; family Embiotocidae; genus Brachyistius; species Brachyistius frenatus. The sequence continues at coordinate 941,927 of NW_027210726.1, forward strand.
ATATAGAAGAATCACAACCCGTTGAATTTCCAGCTGTTTTTGTTTTTTTTGTACAAACAGCACAAACATTTCAACTGGCCAGAAGCTTCATTAAAATAGTGGCAGCAGAGATGCATTCCCAAAGCTGGTACGAGTATTGTTTGTGACAGTAAATCTAGCATGGGTGAAGGTTGTTAGTCCTGTTATGTTTCATGTGCCAGGCAAATGATTGTATTTTCCTTTTTACATAATTTTGTCTTTGATTTAGCTCAAAGTGTTTTGTTATTTTCTTTGCTGTACGCTTCTTCAGTTGAGGAGAAAAGCACGTTTTATAAATGCAGCTACACTATATGTAAAAAAAAAAAAAAGGTTTTCATCAACCAAAGCAACCTGTAGCAAAGAAATGATAAAAAAAAAAGAAAAGAAAAGAAAAAGGCATACTTTGAGCATGCTAGTGTTGGCATGCTAACACGCTTTCATTCACAAAAAAACCTGATTTAAAATCCTTTAAAAATACAAAAAAAAACATCATTTAAAAAAAATAACATACATACATATAAAAATGAGCTCCAGAAAAGTGCTTGTTTGCTCTTCCATCACATTCATGAGTGCCTGTCCTCTACCTGCACCTCACCACTATCACTGCAACCTGATCTCGGTTGTAAATAGGCCACTGTAACCTCAGCCCTCAGGCAACATGTTTGTGGTCACAAAGTTGTGTGTGTGTGTGTGTGTGTGTGTGTGTGTGTGTGTGTGTGTGTGTGTGTGTGTGTGTGTGTGTGTGTGTGTGTGTTTTTTGAAGAACTGGTGAATTAGGCCAGGCAGTAACTCTATAGCATTGAGCCCGCTGTCACTGAGCAACTGGGGCTGAACGGGGACATGTGTTCACCTGACGCACACAACAGTTACTGTCGTCAGTGCCAGTGGGCCATTGTAAACTCATCCTGTCATTTTAGTTAACTTCCTGTATAAATGAAGAGGTTTTCTGTGTGTGTGTGTGTGTGTGTGTGTGTGTGTGTGTGTGTGTGTGTGTGTGTGTGTGTGTGTGTGTGTGTGTCCACCCAAAAAAAAAACCAACCAAAAAAACAAATCCCCTGATGCTCAGTGGAGCTATCATAAATCCATAACCTTGACCTAGAAGCGTTTAGGCAGACAAGCTGGATGTTACAGCCTCTTTACCACCTCGCTCACTTGATGGACTGTAGGTGTGTGCGCGCGCGTGTGTGTGTGTGTGTGTGTGTGTGTGTGTGTGTGTGTGTGTGTGTGTGTGTGTGTGTGTGTGTGTGTGTGTGATGGTGGGGTTGGGGGGTTGTGTGTGTGTGTGTGTGAACTCCAAACACAGAAAAATGGCCAAATTGTGTGTGTGTGTGTCACTGCTTAGTGCATCACATTCCTGCCCCTGAATCCAATCTATCTTTCATATCTGTCCCCATTTCTTTGCTCTGGACATCCCTTTACACTCTCTCTCAGCCTTGCTTCACCTGCTGTCTGTCTGTCTGTGTCCGTGTGTGTGTGTGTGTGTGTGTGTGTGTGTGTGTGTGTGTGTGTGTGTGTGTGTGTGTGTGTGTGTGTGTGTGTGTGTGTGTGTGTGTGTGTGTTAAACCTGTTTCCGTGCCCGTATGCATTCGTCTATATTATTGAATCACGTGTGTTAAGAGTTTGCAGGGTTAGAGGACGACCAGGGGCGGACGACCAGGGGAGGACGACCAGGGGAGGACGACCAGGGGCGGACGACCAGGGGAGGACGACCAGGGGAGGACGACCAGGGCAGAACTCCTGCGCGTACCTCTGCGTTGTTTTCATGCAGAGCACACATCGCGGGTGTCTCCCCACCTTTTGCCCTCGTTCGGCACAGTTTCAGCTGGTCCCCTCCGGCCGAGCTGCAAAAACCACCGCTCCTCACATACCACCTCCGTCGTAGCTGGTTGTAAATCACGCATTAATGATGTTGATGGTTCCGATTGACTGACGCACACTGTGGCAGTTGTACATTTCCTGATTAAGGCACTCTTTTGTAACTGCTCATGTTTACTGCTCTACAGCATAAATGCATCCTCCGGCAGATTTTGCAACTGCTTAGCTGTTAGCTGCCTTCCGGCTTGAATCAGAGTTTAAGCTTCATTTGGAACCGCGGTGTATTTTTAAAGCAAATATGTATCGCGGCCCAAAACACCATCATTTTAGGCTGATGCTAACGGGCCTTCCATCGGGTTTCACTGGAATGTTGCTAACTGGTGCACCGGTTCCACTTCGGGTGGTGGTTTACTTTAAACAGACTATTTGAACTCGTTGAGGGGTCTGACTGTGTAAGTCAACCCTCAGCGCTCCACTGGGTCTACCAGGGTTAGATGTGGGTCTGATGAGTTGCATTATGGCCCCATTTCCCTCTCATTCCTATCCTATCGCCGACCACATCCACCTCACCCGCTCCCAATTTCCCAATCAGCTCACTTGTTTTCCACTCTCCTAATCAGGCCTGCAGGATACATGTACCGGCTCACCAGCTCCACTCTTTGCTAAATTGCCTTTTTTATTTTTATTTTTAAATTTTATTGTCCCGCCTGTTTTGGGCTTCTTGTTCTGGTTTCTTGCCTCCAGACCACGCCTGTGAGCTCCTGCTTTTGTATTTGCCACATTGACTGTATAATAAAAAAGGATGTCGTCTCCGGATCTGAAAAGTGAAACCAATTTGGAGGTGTCTGAACACGCAATACAATACAACCGAGGGTCGGCAGAGGCTGGCTCCAAAACCCCTCTGGTTCCAACAGACTCCCATTCAAATGTTGTCATTTACTAAATGCTGTCGTGTGTGAATAACAAGAATGCAGTTTTTAAATATTCTCAAAATAAGAAAGGGTCTGACTTCTAATAGTGAGGGATCAGAAATTATGATCGTTCTGTGGGGAGAACGACATTCTTGCGGCACCCGACACGCCCTCAAGCATGTTGACCTCTTTACACTCGAGCAGTGCTGCGAGGTTCACCTGTGGGACGGCATCAATATATCAGCATGTGGCCTCCATCTGACATCCTCATGATGCACTGATCTGCTTCACGTCCAGTCACTGTCTTTTTTTTAAGTTCCCCAACTTTATAAAAGCATTTTGTACTTGGCACCAACGTCCTTTGAACAAAATCAATAACACTCTGTCAAACTGTTTAATCTACCTGAGTTTACCTGTTGCCGATTTGTGGATAATGAGTTGTTCATTAGAAGCAGGTGCAATTTTATAGCCTTACAATGCTATGTCAGATCATAGAGAAGTCCTATAAGTCATTTTTGTAGTGATAATATATAGAAGTGGGAACTCCAGAACAGAAAATGCTCGTATGGATCAATTTGGAAAGACATCTGGGATAACCTGCTAACATTAGGCAAGGCAAGTTTATTTTGTAGAGCCCATTTCAACAACGAGGCAATTCAAAGTGCTTCACATAAAACCATTAAAAGCATCAAAACATAAGGCAAAGGAAAAGCAAATTTAAAAACGATTAAGAACATTGATCGAAACATTAAAAGCAGTCATTAAAACATTAAACAAGCTAAAAATAGAATGAAAGTTGCAGTGCAGTTTAAGAAATAAAATACAGTAATAAGATGCAGAAATGCAGGAAATTGATCAACATCCTTGAGTCTGGTTCAATTTGAAGGCAGCAGCAAACAGAAAAGTCTTAAAATCTGGATTTGATAAGCACTTAACCTGCTAACTGGCGCTACCATTATAACGTGCAGCTTCAACCAGTGTGTCAATCCTAATCTTTACCTGAAAGCCTTAACACAGGGGGAGGAATTTTAATTATGTGCGATTAATTCAAACATTAATATATTTCTCGGAACTGTTGTTTTTGTCTTGAGTGCTTTCACACAGAAAAGTGACGTTTGGAGGTCGATTTTCTACGATTTTTTTTGGGCGCATAAAGGCATCGACCAATCACGTTGCACATTTCCGTTATTGCGTCGTCCCCAGTTTCTGCTGTGAAGAATATTCATTCAGGTGCTGCACTTAAGCACACTCTGTTATTCCTCTTTTGCCTTCCTATCTGTTCTTAAAGTGTGACTTTGACACCCGATTCATTACGCAATGACTGCGGTGCGTGCACCTGCGTGTCTCCTGGACGTCAGGCGTTGGACAAAGGGCTCAGTTGATGTAGACGGTCAGGAACATTTAAACAGAATCGCTGCCAGGAAGCCGAGCAGCTCCAGGTCTTTATCAAAGGTCAGGTCTGCTTTCAATGTTTTGGACACCTCAGCCACCACCTCGGCCAACGTTGTGACACATCTGAGCTGCAGCTCTGATTTAATGCAGTGAAATATCAGCGGGTCACATTTTCACCAATTGTGTGTATTAAGCTAAAACTAATCTCTGTTATTGTGCGGGACAAGAAAGCCTTATACAAATGAGGCCTGTTTTATTTGGCTCCGAGCATCAGCAGGAGATGCCAAAATGATCTTTTGGCCCATTGATTTTTGACGCCATCGTCGATACTGTTGACTTTGTGGCTTGGCCGCAGGATGTAAAGCTTCCCGCCTCAAGTTTTCTCATCTCCAGGCTCGGGAGAGAAGAAGAAAAAAAACACACAAAAAAAACAGAGTCTTTGGCTGAGTACCTCCTCCTCACGCGGAGTGTTTCCCCTGATCCTCTTGACATAAGCACTTTTTCTGTCAGGGTTGTCTTTAGTTTGGAGCTGTCATCAAGTTTGCTGGGATTGGAAGACCTGCTGCATGTGTATGTGTGTGTGTGTGTGTGTGTGTGTGTGTGTGTGTGTGTGTGTGTGTGTGTGTGTGTGTGTGTTTGCTATGTGTGTGTGTGTGTGTGTGTGTGTGTGTGTGTGTGTGTGTGTGTGTGTGTGTGTGTGTGTGTGTGTGTGTGTGTGTGTGTGTGTGTGTGTGTGTGTGACAGAGAGAGAGAGAGACAACAAAAAGGTGATAAATACAGAGCATCACCTGCTGAAAAATGTTGCACAAGGCTGCAGGAAATGTTTCACTTGATTACATTTGGAATCCCTGACAGATGGAGGCTTTGACATTCTTCTGTTGACAAACCGGCACCAACTTTTCCTCCAGATTTTGTAACTGCTGTCATTTCTTCAGCCAAACTCCAGCCTTGACGTAACCTCCGCTGTGCTTATGCATTAGAGAGGCTATCGCACTTCCCCTTTTACTTGCCGCCACATTATATGACAAATATGCTGCTAACAGATGGCACATAATGTACTGGAAAGCACCAATGTGGAAGTTTATCTTAGGGCCGTGAGGGACTATTTGTTCAGCGGAGAATAGGAAATATACAAAGAGAAACTCCAGTCTAGAGGAGATGAGGGAAAAAAAGTGGAGTTTCACCAGTCGGTCATAATGACCAAATCTAAAATAATAATTAGTGTTGATGAGATCCTGTTGTTTTCTTTGGACTTTTGTTTGCCTTTCATCTTTTTGTTTTGAAGCTTGTATTTGACTTTAACGTTTGTATTTAAATTAATAAGCACTTTTCCAAACCAAAGTGCAAAGTGCTATAAAATTTCAGTTTATTCATCAAAATCAAATTAAATATAGAAGTCAGACAGTAGAAATGTAAATATGCTAATGGTAAAATAAGAATCTGAAAAAAATAAATCTAGGCTGCTAAAACGGTTGTAAAACACTTGTCGTGTTTTGTTTTAGGTGTCAATATGCAAAGGTGGCAAATATATTGACATCTGTGGTGTTTCCTGAGACAAGAATCTGAACACGCCCTGCTGGTTTTTAGTTACTTTTTCATCTGACTTGGGTTTGATAGAATTTTTTTCATATCTGAACGAATAGGGAATGAATAATAATCGTCATGAAGTTGAGCTGTCATCATTTGCAACTTGTGACTAAATTAGAAATAAGTACAACTCAAAGATTCAGTTTCCATCTGTGTTCAGTTGTGGTTGGATAAAAAGTCCAATTGGCTTAAATCCTTTTTACTCTCAGGAGGTCCAACTTGGAAATGTTCTGATCTGCATGTAACATGAAATGTTGATTTGCTGATAACAATTGTTGTGACGCATCGCAACAAACTTTAATACCTCATTTTCTTATACGCCAACGCAAATACGGGAAGTCTTAATTCAAAACTACGACATAAACAAACAAAAAAACAAAATCACGATTTAATGCATACAAAAGTATTTTTCATGTATCCGATATTTATAATTTCCACTCAAATTTAAAAGGCAGATATTAACGACTGTAGCAGCGAACACTTTCCCTTATGTTCAGTACATTTTTGAAAACAATGAGGTGAGCTTAAAGGAAATTAGCTGGAAAATATGGCATGTGGAAAACTGTGATACTTGTGATATCTGAATATTCTCAACGATGGTCTTCACAGGGAGTGGACATTTATTTTTAAGCAATTTGTAGTCGGACGCATTAACAATCAATGATTGATTGTTAAAGATGAATTAAATATGGTGAGCGTTTTTACATAGGCTAGCTTTGCAGCCGGCCAGATGGTCCACCTACTGGCTCAAGTTTTTCATTTCAAGATTTCATTTCCGCTTTCAATGAATGAAACATTGGTGATGATTTAAATCGTGTTGATTCTCTAAATTAAGACCTCCACTATGGCTGCCAGAGGACATGTTGCACACCTGAGAGCCTTTATTAGTCCGCAAAAATGACCAAACGTTGTCTTTATTAACGTATGGGTTTGTTCTTGTATGACAGACCACCTGCAACACCCCCCTCCCCCAACCCTCCCCTCCCTCCAAGCCTCTCTCTCCCCCCACATTCCCCTCCATCCCTCATTAGCCCTTCGTCAGTGCTGAATTATCCCGTCGTTTTATGATTCTCCAGAGGTGGCCGGGTGCTGACGCAGCGCTTGGGAGTTGTCTTGTGCCGTCTGCTTTCTCCCCCCCCCCCCCCCCACCCCCCCGCTCCCTTCTGCCTCCCCCTCGCTTCCACAGCCGAGGAGAGAAGGAAACGAGGGAGGACGGAGGACAGTTCCCTTCCCGGAGGGGCCCGTAGAAAGAGCAATGGCAGGCTAATGAAAGGCACGCGTGACGGGGAGGCCAACGGGACCCGTTAAACTTTCTGCAAGAAAATGATTAGACAGCGGGGACAGATGAAAGACAGACATATTATGGATCCAGCGGAGATTATTGGCCTCAGCTCTGGCTCATATTTGCGATTTAAAATAACTCAACCTGCCGTCGCTCACCCATCTCTCTCTCGCGCTCTCTTTTTTCCTTTTTCCATCTCCGTCTCCTGCAAACATCCAGTTCAAAGACACCCCTGCTCCTCGCTTACTGTTCCCACATTAATTAAATCCGCATGTAATTACGTATCGTCAAGGAGGGAATCTGAGACGGCCAAGGAAAATTGGTCTCGGCCTCTGCATCTTTGAAGTGAAATTACTTGAGCAAAGTTTAATGGCCGAACGCCACCCTGGGCCGTGCAGGGAAAGGTGTTAAATCAAAAGAGCCGCCTGACATGTGACCTCACTATGAGGTCACGGGAGGGGTGAGAGAGGAGACCATACCCCCCCACCCCCCCCACGGGGATCAATAAAGATTGTGTGACGATCTGCTTCTGCTTGTCCTCATTTCATGACCTCACAGCAAATGGCTCCCCATAAGCATCCATTATAGTTTATTTATGAAAACAGATTGTAATTATTCAGTCGGAGCTAGAGGCACTGGATGGCATCGATGTGAAGAATTGTTGGCGTGTGGTGATTTAAACCGTGCGGACTGAGGCACTGTTAAACGTTTCGCATTGTATTGGCGTGAACATATGTCGTTAACGCTGTTCCAATCAGTATTTTTTACATGCAAATGGGTAAAATAACCACATATAACCTGAAAGGGGTCGATTACAGAGTCAAATTGAGACGTTCTTCAAAGCATCTTTGTGTCTTCCAGCTCGTTGTTTTAGTTTTGCAACGACTTTTACTGTTTGGTCACATGTAAATACGCCATTGCTCGCCGTCACGTTAGCCACAAGGTGATCATATCTTAATGTTGAGTTCACTGCTGCTGTGTTGCCTCTAAGTGGTTAAAAAAAAAATGAATGAACGTAGGTTTGAAGAGCGAGGTGAACATTTAAGACGGGTTTCTAAGTGATTTCATG
>NW_027210726.1:955000-982500 GCF_029030835.1 Brachyistius frenatus
TGACGGAGTCGAGCCACAGATCGGTGCCTCATAGACGGGTGGGGGTGTGGGGGTGTGGGGGGGGAGACCACGGGAAGGACAGCGAGAGGGAGAGGGAGACTGGAAGAGAGAAGCCGGGATGAACACAGAGAGCAATTCACGTCTTTCACACCAGAGGATGAGTCATCTTGCTCGGCACTGCGCTGTGAATGAAACAGAATGGGGAGGGACACCTGCAGAGAGGGGCTGTACAGTGTGTGACAGAGGGCCAGAAAGCATTATACACTCACTGAGGAGAAAAAGAAAAGAAGAAGACAAAAAAACAAAAAAACCATGATGTCTGCCTCACGGTCTGTCAATGAACGTGGGAGGAGGGAAGAGCGGCAGTCACAGACAGAGTGTATGAATAGAAGCTGTACGCAATTATTTAGTGGATTTAAGAGATGATGCAGGTCCTGCACAGTAGCATCTTATGGTTGCAGCACAGAGGGGGGAAACATGACTAAATATCATGGATAGAGGGAAGCAGCTGTTCCTCTGCTCAAACTTAAAAACACAAAATGACTGACTTAATGTAGAGCTGCTGTAATTTAGATGAAAGTGACTTTGGATCAAATGCATGCGGATGAGGGTAATTGGTGATTGTAGGTGTGAGGTCTTGCCTTCCTGTGTCAGGATGGATATTTAGAAATGACAAGGAGTCATTGTGTCATAAAGTGTATACTCAGTATGATAAAGACAAATTGATTTGTATGTATCAACAATAGAAAACGTGTGTGTCAGTGTCTGGTGGAGATCAAGACAGATCAAAAATGAATCTAGACCTTTTTCATTGGCAGACATTTAGACGTGTCATTGAAGGGACAGCAGATGTGTGTTGATGATGGCTGCATCACATGTAAGGGAGGTTCTGCTTTTGTGTATGTTGGTTCACTGTTGTAGCTTAATGGGTCACTTCATGGAACAGAGTCATCATTAGCACACCTGTGCTTTCCCTCCAAGTCCAAATATATGCTATCTAATAGTTAAATGCACCTGTGACGCAAACCAGTCCAGACACCACCTGTGGCACATGCAAAAGTCAATAATGTAGCCTAGATATTTTAATTGCTTTAATTCAATAGAGCTAGCAATATAATCATACAATTCTCAATGGTAGTTCTGGATTACTCATCTAAAATGTTACTATCCGATTTCCGTCACGACTCATCTCTCCAAATGTTTCACAATAAAAGTCTTGGTAAGAAATGATGGGTTTCTGTCCACTGAAATTTTGGGAGGGCTTTTCATTTAAAGCCAATAGACCTACAGGTGGCCTACAGAACCGCAAAAGTGGCAAATTGTTTGCCATTTAATTCAACTATGTCAAAGTACTTATGTGGATTTCATCTACTTATTCCTAAAAAGAGACATTATGCTTGTATTTTGATGACTTTGCGTCGTGTTTCAGATAAGAAATAACAAGAAATAACTTCGAGGAACCACTTCCTACATCTGCTTCTCTACAACAGGTGATTCATGCGTGAAGGTTCGGCCACTTACATGTTCAGGTCTTCAGTGGATTATCGACGCTTCATCTGGTGGTGTATTTCTCTATCTCGAGGCATTTCAACTCTAGTGTGCACCAATTTTCATTAGAGGTCAACGACTTGATCAATCAACCCATCAATCAATTATTTCAGCCAATCAGTTGTAATGTCATTTGTCACAGCTCACCAGCTCTCAATCAGCTCCGAGGGGGATGCTGCCAAACAGCAACACGAGTTAAGAAGAAAGAGCAAAGGAAAGTCAGCGGTATCCTGTGCTGCTATCATGCATACAAATAAATCAAAGCAAAGTTGTCAATACCAAAATATCAATGGTGGCATCTGTTGAATTGAAATCTATTACTGAGCCAGTGGTTGGGTCAACAACTTGAGGCTGGACTGAGACCTATGGATCTGATCCCAGGGTTGGAGATTTAAGGTTCGTGAACGATCTGTCCAATCAGTGGTTTCTGTTAGCTGCTCTTTTGTCTTGTGTGGGACTCAAATATGACAATAATATCTCCTTTTGAAAACCTGATGATCAGACAACAACTAGAATGTCTTAAACCAATGGCACTGGCCCAAAATGGCTCCAAAATCCCCTTTTTAGCTCTGTTTTTGGTCTCTAAAAACTCCTGGAGAAAATATTGGGCTCTTTAGCTGTTATATGAGCCACAGTGTTCACCAGATACTCTAAGTTTTTCGGGTATTGGGTGCTGAGGAAGTAATGTATTGAAGTGAGTTCACCTGCTGCTGCTGGAGACAAAGTTAATGAGTGTGGTGCGACTTAAACAAAAAAAAAGACCATAAAACCAAAACAAAGAGCTAAAAGAGGCTAAAATGCTCATTGGAGCCCAGAAAAACTGCAGAGTTGGGTGGTAATTTTTGGAAGGCTTTTTCTTCAAAACTGCTTTAACATGACTCACTTACCCTCAAGGTGTTGGCCACCACTCCATATCCTTACAACTCACCCCCTAGTTAATTCTGTCTTTCCTTTTATTTTCAGTCTCATGTTCATTTCCTGTTTTATTTTGAAACGCACCTTGTCTCTCATTCCAGGTCTCTTCACTTCTTTGTGCCTCCCTCGCCCTGCTTGTTTCCACCCACTGGTGTGTGAGCCTGTTTTTACACCTGCTACATTCAAGTAAAGAGCTTGAACTTGTACTTTTCTAGAGTTGTGCTTTTGGGTACTTTTCTTGTGCCTGCATAACACATATGACTTAAAAAATGTCCTTAGCTTTGACATTTTATTAGTGCCTTTGTGTTTTTTCCTGACAACGATATTTCAATGGGGTTGTTCTCTTTGTTTGTTTGCACCTTTTGTTTTGATATTTCTGATTTTATTGTTGTTTCTTGTGTTTGAAAGTGATTAATGAAGCTTTAAAGTTAGATCACTTATAATAATTAAACTGCAAGTCAGTGCCGTCATTGCTGATTTAAGTTGGACAAATGTTGGAGGGATAATATAGTTTGTGAACTGATGGTGTGTCAAAGATCAAAATTTAAAACTGTGAGAAGCCATACATTCAGGAGTAATGCATTGTTTATTTACTGACAAGTAAGTGTGTGTGTGTGTGTGTGTGTGTGTGTGTGTGTGTGTGTGTGTGTGTGTGTGTGTGTGTGTGTGTGTGTGTGTGTGTGTGTGTGTGTGTGTGTGTGTGTGCACGCATGCGTGCAGATGACGATGTTTGCTTTGTGGATGTGCATGTCTCTTGTTTGATAAACCACACTGGGGTTAATCACACCATGCTGTCCTGATTGGTTTGAAGCTAATCCCCACTGGAACATTAGTACTAACGTACATCCTCACACAGATGAATGCACACGCACAAGCACACACACGCACGCACGCACACACACACACACACACACACACACACACACACACACACACACACACACACACACACACACACACACACACACACACACACACACACACACACACACACACACACACACACACACACACACACAGCCCTCTGGCTCCATCCACACACTCCCTCTAATATAGAGCCATTCATCAATGAGTTTTCTCTACTCTGATCCTCAGGCGAGGCGGCACTACTGATGAAGATTTAGGACCTCCACCCGCAGGTGTGTGTGTGTGTTTGTGGTGTCCCTTTGCTAGCTGTTAACACTTGCTTTACCGTGTCCCTCTTTTCCTAAATCTCCCCCCTCCTCTGTAATGGCTGCTCACACAGGGAAAAGCAGATGTCACGCTTACAATGTATAAAGTTATCTAACACACACACACACACACACACACACACACACACACACACACACACACACACACACACACACACACACACACACACACACACACACACACACACACACACACACACACACACACACTGCTTGACCTTGCTGATGTTGACATGTGTGCAGACTGAACTACACACACATACATGCTCATAATGTGTGTCAAGTGGGAGACTGTTTAGATTATTGATTTGATTTTTTTTTTTTAATTTGCCTGCTTCTTTGTGTGTGTGTGTTGACAAAATCCAAACGCACTATTCATCTGTATGTGTGTGTGTGTGTGTGTGTGTGTGTGTGTGTGTGTGTCTCAAGGGTAGGGCACAAGATGTATTGGACTGATTGTTTTCAAATTATATCACAACGGGAAATACTCTGCTGTGATTGGTTGGTTTCAGAGACATATATTCAGAGGTGTGTTTTGGTTATCAGTCCATTACCCTTGTGTGAAGATAAGGAATGTCCACTTGATGTTTTGGGTTGTGTTTGTGTACCGGTGTGTAACTGCCAGAACATTAGGACACGTATGTCAGGGCGTGTGTGCGCACACACACACTTACACACACAGTTGACCTCCACGTACAAAGTGTCCCATGTGTTTTCCACCCAGGAGAAGGTCACGGGAGGCATCTCAAGTCAGTCATAGCGGAGCCGCTGATCCACTCACCTCTGCAGAGGTCATATCTGCGGCCCCCAAAGCCCCGAGGCACCTGAAAGAACATCAGTCACTGCAGACCTCGGACACATGAACACACACCTCTGCTTCAACACCGTAGGACAATAATGTGCTATAAGGACAGCCGTGGCCGTCCCTTTCCTGGGGACATTCCTCTTCCTTTAACATTAGAGGTACACTTGTTCTATTTCCAAAGAATATGTTGAAAAGTGAATTCATTGGCATATAAGTTGCTTAACAAAATGTGAAACAGATCGTTCACATGCTCCTGCTGGCTTGACTTTGTTGGGGGTAAAATGTCCGACGAGTTGTGAATGAAATATTTGTTGACATGCAACAAATATCCAAGAAGGTAATTTTTTTTATACAGTATTCCTGACATCATCAAATTACTTTTCAGGCAAAGCTCAGAAACAATCGTGAACAAAATAAATCAAACTCCAAAGAAATAACGTGCAGCGGAGGCCAAACTTTTCTGCAGACACTGGGCAGCATGAGGTTTAAAAGCTCGCATGGTAACGATGAGTGCAAACCAAAAACAGATGATAAGTGCTCCGGTCCAGATTGTATGAGTTCCCTCCTGCCTTCCAGCACAGTATCAGCAGTACAGTCACTTATGCATGCATAGCCCGGTCAGGGCTGCACAGATGAGTTTGGCTCAGCTTAGCAGCAGCAAAAGCCATCTTCTCAAGATAGCGGCAAATACTCTTACCATAATTTATATTTTAATTTTATATTCTTAAAATATTCATCCCTCCACCCTCACACACACACACACACACACACACACACACACACACACACACACACACACACACACACACACACACACACACACACACACACACACACACACACACACACACACACACACACACACACACACACACACACACACACACACACACACACAGATAGTGTCATAGAAATCCAAACCTTGCGGCGATGCCGGCTGTTTGAACTCGAGAAGTATTTAGCAGACTAAAATACAGAGCCAAAAATTTATTACAAATATGAAAATATTAAGCAGGAATATATCTACTGTCAAGTACAGCCAGCTGAAAATTCACAGTATGCACAGTATACGTGTGGGAAATGAAATGAGAACTGACAAGTAGTAGGATATTATTTTGGAAGATGTATATAGTCTGTATTTCATTACGATGTTACCTGATTCTGAAACTTTTCTGTAATGTGTCATCTGCCAACTCTTTATAGATGTTTTATGTATACTGTACTGGAATGATGAAAATATTGGATTTTCACGACACTGCTTTTTATTTATTTAACTGTTAACTTGTTTTCAGTGCTGAGTGCGGGTGCGGGTCATAAGGCATCTTGAATGGATTTGTCAAAAATATTACAGACATAGAAATATATGTAATGGGACATTAACAATAAATAAAGCCAATGCAGAAGTGCCTCAAAGTGCAATACCGGTAAGGGCCACAAGGGGCTGGCTCTAAAAACCCTCTGCTCCAGTATTCCTATTCAAGAAGTGTCACCTTCTCTCATGAAATACAGAATCAGAATATTTTTTTCAAAATCATTGTAGTGTCATACAGCTAAATATACTCTGCCTGTTCTATTTAATGTTCTGGTGGTCCTTCGGAGAATATTTCTATCAAAAATGAGATATTAGGCCTCAAAAAGAGGTATGTTTGGGGGCGTGCCTGGTTTGATTGATACGGCTAGGGTGCAGGCCGGTTATAAGTGGGCAGTCATCACAACCCTGAGTTCTCTATCAGATCCACCCCTCGCTCCTCCCATGCAGCTCCACCCTCTCATTGTCACTTCTGGCTACACAAACCAAGATTTTCGACAGCCAAAATCCCTCTGTGCGTTCCACCATACTATTTAGAAATGCACCATACCAAAAATACCAGGATGTCCTTCTACATTCGGTTGTATTTTGCAGTATGCAGGCCAGCATCCTTCTCTGCCTGTTCTGACCCACAATCCTCCGCTCAGCAGAACATAACTTACATCTACTAAAACAGTTGGTGTTTTTTTTCATTACTTGAAATGTTGCGCAATGATCACAACGGATATGACTAAGAGGGTCAGAGTTTAAGGCGCATTTTAATGATGATGAAGTAGTATGCCTCAATTCTATGCATTCTGTACATACTTTGTAAGGGTAGCTACAATACGTACATAATGAGGGTAAAAAGAAAATGGAATTTAGATTGCTGATCCAACCTTGAGACAGAGGAAGAGGACAAGGAAGTAGGTGTCCACTTTTAGTGAATGACTGTGACTTTTCAAAGGGTTTGGAGATCTGAGTATTCACCAAAGCATCTCTGACAACAGTTTAATGATGCTACTTCATGCTTCTTATTCCCTCCATTTCAGAGGGAAATCTTGCACTTAATCTGTGGGTTTGTGCTTTTCAGCAACACTTTTCACATTATATATTGCCATTGAATGGCCTCGTATTAGCAGACCCAAAGTCACTGTGTGAATATAAGAGTCTGGCTACGCTCCATTGAGGATTGTTTCCAGTAGTTGTATCCTGATGGGCGCAGACGTCGGCTTAATTTTGAAACAATTGGAGCTGCTTTCAACCAATCAGGATTGACCAACATAAAACGTATGCTGTACACTGGAAGTCACCAAGCTGTAAACAACAGAGAACCTCCACCTTTGTGAGCAGAGTGCAACGGCAGGTCTAAATGGACGTTGCATTTCTTTGTAATCGTAAACTTCAGCTTCAATTCCTTGATATTTGCTGGCATTGCTGCTATTGTTCGTATTGCTTCATCCAGCTCCACCACCGTCCCCATTGTTGGAACTACATTAAGAAACAAAACCTTGAGTTCAATGTCATCACACGTTGCCACCTCCACCGGTCTCTGATTGATCCATTCTTAAGAGGGGCTGTGCTAACCTTCATGCAAACTGGGTATTCCAGACCATACATCGGAAACTGAAGCTGTGCAGTATAGCCGAGCCAGTCCTTTGATCCAGCTTTAATCTGATTTTAATGCAGAGTCAGGTCTAGCTTTCAGGACTGAATTTCACTTTTTGCTTCACACTGTGGCTGACTTCAAGAGATGGCAGATCCCAAACTGTGATCTTCTGGCACCCACAGAGACATTAGCGCTCCTCGTGTAAAACAGATGTTCCTCATTCCTCGGCTCTCGCTACAGCTGCTGCTCTCCACCCGAAGAATACAAAATGGATCGGCTCTCCAGGATATTTGTCATTAAGTGATTGCGCGCGAATCCAAGCGAGAGTCATTATGCTGCCAGTGGAAAATAATCTGGGTGATCTGACTCCTCACTCTTCAGCCTTCCTCTGTCTTCTCGCACATCAGAGAACCCTTTTTCTCTTTCCTTTTTCGTCCTCCTCCTCTTCCTCCGCCAACTTTTGCTCTCCCCTCTCCACCCGTCTCTCCTCCCTCCTTCATCTCCTCTCCTCTCCCCCCAGAGTGACCAGATGCTGGCAATTTCACGACTGTTGACTTATTTACATTTCTGCAATCATGGGAATGCATGAATATTTATGACGGCGGTCTCTCACTGTGGGGTATCTGCCTGTACAGCCAGCTTATTTGTATGTGCATGTGTGTGTGTGTGTGTGTGTGTGTGTGTGTGTGTGTGTGTGTGTGTGTGTGTGTGTGTGTGTGTGTGTGTGTGTGTGTGTGTGTGTGTGTGTGTACGTGTGCATAATTTGCATGATTTTTCACTGAATTGTGTACATTCACAGTTGGATTCTGTGTGTTCATCACTACTACAATTTACATGTACTTTTGTTTTCAAATAGAGAAGATGTAACTGCTCGTCACCGTGTGTGTGCGTCTGTGTGCAGTTTGCTGTGGTACTGTACCACGGATCGCTCCTCTTCCCTCCTCTCTGTGAAGATGTACGAATGTCCAGGGAAAGACCAGAGCTAATCAATATTTTATGAGAGCTAAAACCCTCCTGACACACACGTTTTCCCTTTTCTCTCCCAGAACACTGCTTATAAATTGATTATTTTCGGTAGAGCTGTAGGATGTTTTCGGAATTAACTGCAGTGTGTTTGAGGCTATAAGTACTTGTGATTGATAAACAAGGGTGTCTGTAGGTCTGTTGACATAGAATTATGTCATCAGAGCCTCTACTGCCAGTTACTGCTATTCCATGTATTTTTTTTTATCTGTGCTACATTTTGTACCTTTGTTCATTGTTCAAGCACACAAACAAAGGCACCAAAATCTGTGTCGGCATGAGAAGTTGGGCAAAATCTTTTGAAATGCTGAAAATAAGCAGTGACAGAAGTACAGCAGTACAGCAATGGGAAATACTCCTTTACAACTTTAAGTTCTGCATTTAAAATCCTTCTTAAGTAAAAGAAAATGTATTCACAGTATTAAAGTAAAAGTACTGGTTCGGTCCTGACATTTTATTATATATGATATCATTAGATTATTGATACATCAATAATACAATCAGTGTGTAAGCAGCATGTTACCGTCGTAGCGGCTGCAGGTGGAGTTATTTTGAACCATGTTATATCCAGCATGTAGTCTAGTATCTACGCTTCCTCAGGAGATTTAACGTTCTTGGAAGAAAATGAGAGGTGTCCGTTTGGACAGTTTCTAACTGATTTTGTGTTTCCTGGTGAAATCCCCAGAGCATTACAGGAAATTGTTACTATAAAAGTGAACAAGAGTGACTGGGAATTATGCTGCTGGCTTTTAAGCTCTTGAATTTGCAACAGCAATTATCACAAGCGTAGCGAACTCAGTCTTGTTTTATTCTTATGTTCCCACTGCAGCATGTTTTCAGGGCTACTGTAAAGGGATTGCACATCAGTCAGGATTCATGCTGGTACATCAAAGGGAAGAAGATCAAAAACAGAAACTGAGTCGTCAGCAGAGTCCATTTAATCAGCCCAAATGATCATTACTGCCTGTCACCAACAAAAGCCATCATTAAATGGGACTAAACATGGACAGAGCTTTTGAAAAATGATGGTTTTTTTCCTGTCATGCTGAATTGTTTTAAAGTTTTAGAGGATGATTTTGAGAGAATTTTCGAGAGAATTGATTTAGAATTTGTTTGACCTCTATGTGTCTTCAAATGAGCAGGTAAGATACATCTCACTGTACAGTCACTTGTGGGACATAACCTGCAGCAGTGGGAAGGTGAAAATTCCGCTTTAACAGGAAAAAAAACAACCTCATACAGTGGGAAGAAAAACTCCCTTTTAATCCCCTTTTAGTGGGTTCTGATGAGCTCAACCTGGGCACTGGATATGAAGATTGAAGGTGAATGGAGCAGAGGAGGATCGCAGCTGATCCCCCTGACGTGACAGTCGATGCAGAAAACAGAGGTTGTGGCGAATTTCGATAGGTTTACCAAAATATATGTAGTCCATAGTCAGGTGATTGGAAGAAGCAGAGACAGAGGGAATTTAGGATGATTGAGACGTAAAAATACTCTTCCTGATTTGAACAGAGCTTCAATATCAATCTGGATGGATTTGAGCTTTTCCTGAATTGCAGTTTTGGATTGACACTCACTCATTGACACTCATTGACACTTGCATGATGAAAAAACACAGCTTTCTCTTGACCCAATCACACACACACACACACACACACACACACACACACACACACACACACACACACACACACACACACACACACACACACACACACACACACACACACACACACACACACACACACACACACACACGCGCGCCACAGTAAATAACTCTGTTCTCTGAAGTCAACGGAGGTTGACAGCGTGACCCCGCCCAATAATTATTTGTCTCTAACAAGCAGCAGATTGACAGGGGTCACCTGCATCTGCGCCCCTTTATTACCGTGTTCAACCACCAAGTAGCTTCCAGCCCCACCCTCCGCCCCTTTACTGCCACCAACTCCCCTCGCTGTCCCACCAGCTAAGGACAACACACTATGACTCACTACATCATGCACAATAGTCCTTCTGTTATCATTAGACCACATTTGACCTGAAGGGCGCTTTTCATCATGTGTTTGTTTCCCTGTGGCACACACTGATGAAAATACACTTGTCATCTAAGGAGTCACTCCGGTCCAGAAGGGATCTACTAACAATACCATGCACATCTGCACCCTCATACTTGACTCTGCTCAATGAAGCTGCTGGTTACTTTTGAGTCTAAACTTAGCAGATCAACAAAGGGGACAACAAATATGAAAGTCCAGGAGTGCCAATATTACAATGACATCACTTAAATCAAAATGATATATAATTTTCTGATTGTTCACATGTGGCACATTACATCATGTAAACTTGGGAGAATCACATAATTAAAAGCGTTACAAAGAAAAATACAATTACAATTCCGTTAAGCTTATACATACAGCACTATATTAATTTGAATTTGAAAGTCCAGTTTTGAAATTCAATTTTCAGACATTGGTTTCACATTGTCTAAAAATTACATCAGATAAACCCTCTATTTCTGATTTCATCTCCTATAGACAAATCTTTTATGTTTTTTAGAGTTATTTGCTGGCGCTCACAGCATTTCATACAGGTAACATTCATGAAAGATCTTTCTTGGACACAAAGTGACTGGAAGCACAAGACATTTAATGTTTCCTTAATTAGCATCTAATTAAAACTAGAATCCTTCCTGAATTAGATGTCAAACCTGATTTCAACCTCACATTTATATCATTACTTGTATCATTTTGGCATATGCATTGTCAAACATAAGGACACAAGGGCAATTCATCATATAGCACAGTGAAAAAAGAAAATTCAAATTCATTAAGTGATTTTATTTTAATGTTGGCAACCCTGGACTGTCATATACAATGACAGGATATGAAATCTGCAAGAAAGCCACCTTTTCCCAGTACTACTCACACCAATAATATCGCTCCATAAACTTTTATTCTGTTGGTTTACTTCCAATCTGTTTTGTTTTCCCTGAGCAACTCCCAAAGCTCTTGTGACCAATATCTGAAATATACATTGTATAACACCTATATATATTTATATATATACTGTATATATATCTGATATATATTGTTTTTATCAGTAGTGTTACCTTCCAGTACACCCTTTCTCCCCAGGAGCTTGACTGCTTGATTCGGTTTCACTTTCATCAACGCACCTGCACCATCAGGGATTTTATTAATAATATTCCAGCTGATTTGGCTTCTAAACTGATAAATGTTGTAATTCATTTCAATCATCTTCATAAACTCGACCTCTGGAGAATTTTTATTGAATAATAAAGCTTTTTTCTATCGATCCTGTACATGCTCATGAATTTGGACTAAATTTGATCTTCATCCAGCAGTCAATCAGCCGCTGATTGAAACTTTCCTGCAGTTTGCCTCTGGGCACCGCCCCCTCCGTGCATGAGTCATGTGACTGAGATGATCAGCTGTCAATCATGCCATATAGAGGTTTGTCCCCTGGCTCCTGCCATCAGATTTGTAATCCTCAGTGATAATGGGTAATCCAATTTAGCAAATCCCAACATACAAACATACAGTGCCTCATACAGTATGGAGCATATTTATAGATGACACTCAGCTGCTGGATGCTTCATTTTACAGAAAAAACTCTCAAAGTTAATACCATCAAAGGGCCGC
This sequence comes from Brachyistius frenatus, assembly GCF_029030835.1. Lineage (NCBI taxonomy): Eukaryota > Metazoa > Chordata > Actinopteri > Embiotocidae > Brachyistius > Brachyistius frenatus. The sequence continues at coordinate 967,044 of NW_027210726.1, forward strand.
TCCGCTGTCTCTCTTCGTGTGCCAGGCAAGCTGGAGTACAGTAAACCGCCTCCTATAGGATGTGATGGAGAGCAGAGAGCGAAGAAGAGGAAGACGGGATTTCACACCAGGAGATGTCATAATTGTTGGGATTAGAAAATGAAGAGGGGAATGAACAGCGGGGAAATACTTCCATATTTCTAATGAGGGCTAATTTACCCAGAGGGTCAACTGGGAGGCATATCTGCCGAGTCAAGGTAACACCGGAGTGAGATGACAAAGAGGCAAAACCAGAGAGGAAGACAAAGGACGGCAGATAAAGAGAGCAGGACATGTTGGAACAAAGTGTGTGTGTGCATGGAAGTCATAGTGGATGTCATCCAATCAGTGTAATATTAGCTATTGGATGCAACCAAAATGCGAGCAGATACTGTAAAAAAAAAGAAAAAGAAGGATCTTTCTCCCTTTGTCTACTTTACAGCACCACCCTCCCCAAACCATAAAAGCCGCTCTACTGCTCTATCTCCGTCTCCCTCTCCATCCCTCGCCCCTCTTCCATCCCCTCTTTTCTCCTGTGTGGATCATGGCAGGCTAATCTCAATCTGTTTCGCTGTGATATCACACAACAGCTCTATAGCTGCAGCCGTGCCAGCCATATTGGGCTCGCCGATCTGCCAGCCGGCACCGGCTCGCAGCTCTGGCGCTTCACGGGATCCACGGTTTAGTGGGGTTTTTCTGTTGGCTGCGTCCAAACGCTCGGCTCTGCTGCCACGACAGTGTGTCTCGGCCATTGTGTTGCTCGTCGGGTCCCTTTCCCTTGTCCAGAGACCTTTTCTACACATTTTGTTTTCTTTCAAGTGCGTCTCTCACTGAGAGGTCACGCTCCACCTCCTAACGACATTGAGACCGAAAGGAAAACAAGCCGGTAAAACTGTTAATGAAGACACAGTCACAAATTGATTTGGTTTGATGGGTTGCATTTAAAGTTGCTTCATTTTCAAAATTCCCACAGTTTTTAATGGCAGTTTAACTTTTAGGAGCTCCAGTTAATATATCACCACTGAACCAGGTCTTGATGGGGGCTCCCCTGTGAACAATTGCTTAAATGTTTTTAATTAAATGTTTCAGTGACTGTATCTCTATGTGTGTGTGTGAGAGAGAGAGTGTTTGCTTTCCATCCAAGCTGTCTATTACTACTGAAAATGAACGCACGGTCTGTAACTGTGCCTCTGTTGGATTTCCCAGGTGTTCACACCTTAATTTCTTTGTTTTATTGTACCTTTTGTATTACTGTTGCCCACTGCAGACTGTTAATTACACATTACATCTTTTTAATGCCAATTAGAACAAGATCACATTATTATTATAAATTCATGAGATTAAAGCCAACTTTGATTTACAAATTGTGACATTTTTTTAACTTTTGTTCCACTTGACCTGAAACAGCTGCTCCATGTTGATTCGTCACTCTTTTCTTGCAACGTGGCACAGATTGAATTTGTCTAAGTCGTCTGGTATTGTCAGACCCAAATGCACAGTGTGAATATATGGGTTTAGCTACTCTCCATTGGGGATTGCAGTGGTTCCTGATGGGCATGGACCATGGCTTAATTTCTAAATTAATGTTTTTTCTTGATCTTGTGACCCCACAGATTTATTTTCCCATGAATATGCTATTATTGTATGTGGCCCCAAACCCAAAAGACCAATTTACTGTTGTCTGTGCTAAATATTTATGCAGGATATAATGTAATACCAAAAATCATGAACAAGTTTGCCTTTGACCATGACATTTTTTAATTTTTTTTATTTCCTCTTGTATTTAATTTGTGCTTCAGCCATCTTCCCAGCTGTCTGTCTACAAAAACATCCCATCTCACCATATCTCTCTGGATATCGATAGCTGATGGCGTCATCCTCCTGATCACTCAGGACCTGTCATCAAAAACTTAATCTAAGACTTAAGAAATTAAGCTCATTTGAACGGACACAGCGATTGTGCACTGAAACTGGCGTAGAAAAAGAGAAGTCGTACTAGTTTTGTAGTGCTCGCCCCAGTTCTTCCACAACTCGCAGGGGATGCAAAGAAACTTCTAATGAACAGAGTGAAGGCTGAGGAGCTGGTGGAGGCCTCCGAGCTGAGTCCTGTGCTGCAGCGAGATTGTCCGCTCTGCTCGACTGGGCGTTGTATCTCCACAAGACAACGGGTCAGTTCGCTTCCTCCTCTCTCTGTCTCCCTCAGTCCACCGTGGCTCTTTAAGTATTTAGAGCTGCTAGCCTTTTCTTCCTCTCCTCTCCACTGTCAGTTTGAGTGGGTCTAATGCTCCGTCCCTTGTCAGCTCCCTCCCCCCTTGTCTTTCTCCTTTTTTCCATCTCCTCCTTTCATTTCCTCTCATGTCTTCTTCCCTTCATCAGCATTTTTCTATCTCTGGGCATAATGTCAGCATCTTCTCCTGTCTCCTTACTTCTCTGTCTCCCCCTTCTTTTTTTTAATTCATTTCAAATCTGTGTTGCTTTTTGTTGTCCTGTCCTGTCACGTCCTGTCCTGTCCTGTCCTGTCCTATCTCCTCAATAAAATTTCAATGAACCCTTCCTGTTTTAACCTCTGCTTATGAGTCTAGACTTCTTGTGCACACTCATGAATATTCATGGATGCGTGTGCAAAAGGGAAACATACAAAGAGACAGTGTGTGTGTGTGTGGAGGAGAGTGACTGGTTCACAGATGGAGCAACTGCTGTTCAGCTCAACACTATTGGACATACAGTATACTCAGCAGCAGGAGCACACACACACTCACACTCACACATGCACACAACAGTATAGATGAGAGGAAAGGGCTGTTCCTTGATCCGTGTATTGTTTCAGAGATTGCCAGAGAGCCTTCTGAACTGAGTCACTTTCATTTTGCTGTAAACGAGAGGTTTGTTGTAGCAGCGACTGCTGGGATCCCGCCTTAATTGGCTTGATTCTTTAGGTATCTCAACCCCTTTGTTCTTAAGTGTGTGTTTTTACAAGAGATAAGATCCACAGAGGCGCAAAAGATACAACGTGCTGCATTTGGAGTATTTCTACATGCCTCCCAAGGCAAAGAGCAGTGGCTACGGAAATACGAAGAGATTTTCCATCCGCATGGTTTTACTCATATTGGCATAGGTTTAAATAATGAAAATGTAAACATGGAAATGTTGGTGGTTCAGTTCCAGCAAAGTGTAACGAAGTGAAGTGAAAACACGTTTCGGTAACACGTCCTCATACAGGAACAACAGAACATCAAATGACTCCCAAAACAACACGTGAGCATTTTCAGCGCCTTCTACAGGACCAACATGTCCTCATGTCTAAATGAGAAGAGGTCATTCGCCAAAACGACACACAGTATATGATCGTTAAAGAGTACTATTGACCAGCGTACGGCATCTCTGTTGTCATGGTAACAATAATAAACCCTTGGTTAACGTCAGGTTATATTTAGGCACAGAAACTACCTGGTTAGGTTTAGGAAAGATCACAGTTTAGGTTTGTACGTTTGTTACATAAATTCAGTTACATTACAAAGGTGAAATAAGCTGTATTATGATATTTAAAATAATTTGAGTATGTTAAAATGAGTCAACAGTGACTTTAGTTTTCACTCCAGACACAGGGTCTTGCGGTTGGAGGCGGTGCAGCTCCCAAACCACACAGTGATGCACCTGGTCAGGATGCAGATGCTTTTGTGCATCAAAACGTGTGAAGAGGTTGTTGAGGTTGTTGAGCAGAGAAATGTCGCTGCCACAGAGGTCTGTGGTGAGGGTTTGCAGTCTGTGATGGTCTTGATGTCCTGCCACAGGCTCCGAGTGTCCCTGCTGTCTCTGAAATGGCAGGTCATCTTTTTTGTGTATTGATGTTTGTTTTTTCCTGATTCAACAAGGTTGCAATAAATGTAGACGTGAGCCTTATTAAGCTTCTTGCACAGATGCCCCAGATGGACGGCTTATTATAGGAGGATGCTCGAAACTGGTAAATAAATTGTGACGTACATCTTTTAAGAACGTGACCTAAAGGTTCAATAAAACTTCTACTGTACTGCGCAGATGAAAAATCGCAGCAGACAAAAACTTTACATGTGTGTGAAGTAATGAGGAGACTGTAACCTTCCTCAGAGGAGCACATGAAACAAACGTAAATTTGGCTGGTGCTCTGTTAGTTATGTCAGCGCATCGTGCCCTTGTCTTCTGCAACGGTTTACAGACAATCAGTTGGAGAATTAGCGACATCAGCGACTTTTTTATGTACTCAAATAATGGTAAATGGTCTGCACTTATATAGCACCCTTTTAACCTTCACGGTCTCAAATCGCTCTACAGTTTGCCTCCATTCACCCACTCACACACACATTCACACAACAATGGTAGAGCTGCCATGTAAGGTGCTTGCTGCCAGCAGGAGCCACTTTGGGTTCAATGTTTGGCCCAAGGACACTTTAGCATGTGAGAACGAGGACGCAGAGATTGAAACGGCATCCTTGCAGATAATGGGCAAGTCGCTCAAGTATTTATTTTTTTATTTATTTGAAAACCGGTAGACATTTGCGTTGAATCTGGATGGAACCTACACTCCTGAATTTGAGAATAAAAGGTTTGGTGAAGTTTTAAGGCAGGCAAGTTGCATTGAGAATCAAGCAAGAGAATCCGTCCGCAGATCCTTCAGTCCCACATGACGTGAACATGGCTAACCAGAGCATGTAATACACGTGTCAGTCCACTACAGCATGCTGCGTAGTGTAGGTTCTGGTAAGGCATAACTTCTTCCAAGAAATCCATGTTGCTCTCTCATGGACTAGACGGACTGGGTGAAAGTCCTGGAATTGACCGCTCCAACCTCCCCCAGACCCGGTATCACAGAAAAGCATGTAATACATAACTCATCCAACAGAGGGAAGTGTTTCAGTGTCATCTTATCAATGAGATGAATCAACATGACATGCTTAAGGAAAACAAAAGCATGTGGAAACCTGCGTGGTTAGAGTTAGGACTAAAAAAAACCTGTAGTCTCTGTTTACATACGTGTTCAAAGACTCGCTTCCCTTTAGTAGATGGCCGTGTGTATTACTTTGCTTTGATACTGGGCTGCTTCTGTCACATGACCTACACTGTAAAAAAAAACGTACCGTGAAATTCACAGTAATTAACTGCCAGTCATTGACAAGCAACTTTTCGTAAAAAATCACAGTAAGTTACTTGTCGATAGCTGAAATGTTATACCTATATAACCCTGGTCACAAGTGTACTTTTTGTGCCAACACGATCTCAAAACATGACACAGTCTCCTCTAGTGGACTGACGGTGTGTTACATGCTTTGGTGTGATACTGGGAGTAGCCTGGCATGTTTTACCAGCTAAATTAAACCAGTCTACATTAAATGTTAATTGTACAGCCGGAGTGCAGTTACTGTGATTTGGCTTTAGCTCCATTTCTCACATACTGGCCTGTATTTATTTGCACCGTTCTCCACACTGCTATATTTCAGCGTTGTACTCAGAGGATGCCCAAAAAACACTTTTAGGGGTTCTCTAAATTCTCCTGTAATGAGAATACAAACACACACACACACACACACACACACACACACACACACACACACACACACACACACACACACACACACACACACACACACACACACACACACACACACACACACACACACACACACACACACACACACACTCATCCACAACACAGCTTTTAGTACTGTAACAGGCCAATATATTTAATGGCTCTAAAGGAGGCAGGAGGCCGGAGGCCGAAGGAAGCTGTCAAGGTAAGTGAATAATTACAATTATAACAACTATTTCCTGTGATTTGTGAAAACTCCCAACAAAATTACAGACAGTGGAAGGACATTTTGAAATATGAGGTTTTTATTTTTTCATTTCTAAAACTGAAAGTAATGTATCAAGGATGACTCGCCCTTATTAAGGTTGTAAAACACGACGTGCCTGCTGGCTTCTCTGGAACACAATCGATTTTTAGTCACAGCCGCTACCGTAGATTGTCATGGTTTCAATCGTCATGGAGATTTTTCACACGCAAAGCAGTAAGGGGCGGATGGAGGATGCTGCTTTCGCTCTATTTGATTGGATCTTCTCTGTGAAGGGGTCGACTCATGTTGACTCATTTCCTGTTTAATTTAGTGTGTTGTCCTTTTGTGAGGAAGGTCCTCTATCATTAAATGACTCCTGTTTCCTGGTCTGTCCTCTCCTGTCCTGTCCCGTATCCGCTGTGTCCTTTTTACATTCATTTGTGTCTATCGTCTGAATGGTAAAATTACATCGGTAAACATTCAATGCCTGTATTAGAAAAATTGCCTTAAATCATCTCCTCATCCTCTCATCCTACCTGCTTTTTCTCCACAATCCCGATTGGTTCGCCGGGTTATTCGCCACAGGCAGGAAAAACAACCTTGAGCCGGGCATCATTGCACCTTCATCTCTCAGTAAATATACAGTGTTGCACAAACAGTCCAATGTCTGGATTTGCTCAGATAAAAGGTGAAAGAAGGTAGTGCAATATTTATGGCAAGAAAATAATTAACAAGTTCTGCCAAACCTCAGTGGTGCAGTGTTGACTGTATTTTAATACAGATTCAGACGTCTTATTAAAAAATGTTTTGTAGATGAAGACCTGATTTTAACATCAAACTATGTTAAATGATTAAAATATTTCACATTCATAATTGTTTCCACAAGCAACAGTTAGAAAAACGAATGGCAAAAATCAGGTACAGTAATTGTCAAGAAAATGGATTGTACATTTACAGCATGTCGGGCCTTGCACCTTTCTCTTTAGCTGAAGCTAAGATCACTTGCTTTCACATTAATTGTCATTTTGGTTCCAGTCTGCGGCTCTGAGTTGTGTACGACACACTTTTTTCATTGAATCGTGGATGTATTTCTGTGGGCTTCAGTCGTGTTACTTGTCTTGTAGGGCAGACAGAGAAATGAACAGAATGACGCTTTACTGCGCTCACATAATCACATAGAGTTTGCAGAGAAAAGGGTTTCTTTTGTTTTTTTCTTGCACAATCAGAAATCAGAGAGAAAAACAGAAGGGGTGGATGAATGATACAGCAACGATGACTAATGACATGGTTAACTTGCTTTTTGTTGTTGCTTAACTGTGAGCAACAAAGTGCAACCTCTCCTCGTGTGACGTCTGCTCTGCACCTCGGAGTAATGCGGTGTTATTGTGATGGTGGCTCGGTGAAGCTGGCGTGATTCGTCCTGGGTATTACAGCACGGATCCGCTGGCCAGGCTGCATCTGGCTCGCCGGTGGGGGTTTGGACAGCAAGTAGTTTCACTGGCTGTTTGGCTGTTGTGCGGCTCACTGGCTCGCTGCTTGAAAGGATGTATGACAGGCATGATTGTAACTGGTCTCTTGTAAATGCAGCCTTTTACTTTTTCTAGCTTTTTCCAAAATATGGCACTGAGAGGCAACTGAGCCTCAAGCTGTAATACTCAGTAAGTTAAGATGTGAATGAAGTCAATGAAACGTATCAGAGACTCAATATGAGTATCTTACATTCCATTCCTGGATATTAGTTTATTAGTACAACATTTCCTTGTTCAGTGTGTGTTCCCTTGGCCATTTAAACATCAGCTCATCACTCCATGTGGTCTAACCTCTCTTTAACACTGCTCACAGTGCATAGTAGCCAATTATAGACACACATATCCTTTTGTAGCCATTAAAATATAGCAAAGAGGCCTCTAATACAAACATATTGGACTATAATAATGAATGGTCATGGAACTTTAAACTGGCAAAGCATCCTTAATTTAAATACACAAGATAACCCAAAGTGCACAGGTGCAGCTGCATGGCACGGTTCAACCCTGGAGTATAGCAGGGTAGCCGTGATGGTATATGGAAGTGTTAGCAGGGATCATAGAGGTGAGAATTAGTCACATTGTTCGCGATTTCAGTCAATTTTGTATTCATACTGGGCAGGACGTGTGTTTTTTTATGCTTACTCTCTCTAAATTCTCGCTGCCAGACTGTTTAACCCGACAGTACTGGAGACCACTCAAACCATCAGGTGAGGATAATGCTGCTGAAGAAGTGCAGCTTTCTCCTTTGGAAAGATCAAGAGCAAAACATGGTTAAATGCAACTCAGTAACTTCCCATGTCTTTTACAGCTCTGTGGCACACTGGTTTGAGGAAATGAAGTAATGGAGCTTATCCACAGGAAGAGATGGAAAGGGACCATCAGTGGCGGTAGTATTGGTCAGAGGGCGGGAGTTTGTTTTATAGGTTAGAAATGATTATTCTTAAGAATTCAGTTCAAGTTAATCTGACACTTCAGAAGGACTTTTTTTTAATGAGCAGTCACTGTCAGCACTATAAATGCATTGATGTGGTGATTTTACAATTAAAAAAAAAAAACACCTTCTGTTTCACTGCTTGAACTCTGTTTCTGTGAAACAGCAGCAGTGGGATGTTCTGATAGTGAACAGTAAACAGTGAGGCTGTTATCACTCAGATAAAACTGTGCTGGATGACCTGCAGGGATCGTTTTCTACGCGTCCCGCATGCTCCGTTTGGCAATCTGAATCCATGACAGGAATGTTGAATGTCGCCAATATATAAAGGAATAATATTCAAATGCAAATTTAATTTAATGGCTATTTCAGAAACATACTGACCAAAAAATGTATCGATTTCATGGAGATATTTTTCAGTTTAACTTTCAAATAATCTGGTAATCTTTCAAATTAATATTATTTTCTATTTTTTTTAATTTTTAAATCTACAAAGGTACTGCAATCCCAGAAAATACATTTTGGGAATTTTTTCAAAATAAGATAAACTTTCCATCCTGGTCTACCAAGCAGGCTGCCTTTACAGAAAAAAAACACATGAATTTCACGTGTGCAAAACCTTGGGTGATAACATGTGACCACATACACATGTGATTGTGCACATGTGAAACATGTACTTTGCCAATATGAAACATGTCAGTTTGGAACATTTTCATAATGTAATGTGTGAAGCCCATGTATCTATGAGAAAACTTGTCCACATATTTTCCCCATGTTGTCATATGTTGCAACGTGGTAAACATGTGTCATACATGTGATCATTATGTGGAAAGCATGGAGATCTCTTTTCTTTATGGGTGAGGATCAGTATTGTTTGGTTTGATTTCCAGTAAATTTATGAGGAATTGTCATCATAATCAGCTCTGTTGAACTCAGCAGTGTGAAGCTGAAGATCTAGTAAAATATGCTAACCACATATTAGCACCCTGGTGCAGTCTCACTTTGTGTCATTGAGAGTTTTATTTGCAGCATCGAGGGAGGTCAAAAGGCCAGGTATACCTGCATTTTGTGTTCATTAAAGCCCCCCACACAAAAAGCTTCCGTATAAATCCCAATTTGGGGCCCATTTGTCTCAGACTGGTGCCGGTTAACACGTGTTGAGTGACACAAAGGGACGGCACATTATTGCATTATTTGAGAGACCACAGCGGCGCCGAGGCGTAATTTACCAGCGTTCAATCCACAGCTGTATCTGGGGATTTAGAGGTGAGCAGGGGGGAGCACACAGATGGAGCAACACCTCCAAACACACACACTCAGACACACACACACACACACACACTTAAAAACAGAGTGAACACAAACTCATGCACAGCTCATAAAACACGTAAATGATAAACATGCAGTTTTCAGCCTCTCGTATCAGCTCTGACACGGCTCCATTTGTGTTTTTATAGATGCACTGTGTGTGTTTTCTATCTTTATTGGGTATATTTATCTGCGACACAAAGTCTTGGCAGGACGTAGGTTGAAATATGAAGTCATAATGCATTCGCACCCTCAGCTTCCTCAGGGCAATTGCTGATGTCGAGATGACAAATCCTGAGTTATATCCTCTATCCTTTTTTTCCCCCCAACAAAGTGTGGATACTTGAATGCGATAAAAAGCACATGACTGTTATATAACTGGCAAATATTTTACATCCCCAAATTCTATGCTATCTCCTCCAGTTTAGCCTGTTTGCACCCAATTACGCAGATCTATGCAGATTCCGATGCTGTACAGGCATCATGCAAGGCTTTCTTCTGACTTCATTTCTTCACCCTCATCTTTCCATGCACTCCCACCTGTCCTGTTTATCAGCAGGAAGAGAAATGGAGGATAACAGATGCATGTATGTGAAGCTTGAACTGATTACCATGAATTATTACGTTCTTTTGAAGGGCTGTTTTCCACATCTCATCTTACTAATTAAATCAAACGCTGTGTGAAGCTTTGCTTTCTATGAATGTATTTAAGACTGGCATCTATTTATGTATATGTCATGGTAATTTTCCATGTTGCTCTCATGTCTGTAGAAATCACTGTAAAAGTAACACCAGCAGTCAAACATGGTCTGACCTGGGGACATTTCTGTGCTTGGTTGCCAAACAGCAACCTTACATTGTAAAGAATCAGCCAAATGCATTTTTTTTTCCCCTCTGAGTAGGATTTTCTGACAACAGTAGTTCATAACCTTCAATTCTCATGACTAGCATTGTTTAATACACCCTCTAAAAGTCTCCACTGCCACTACTGGTTAAATCTACCCACTGAGAGTCCTATTGCAGTGAGTAACATCATCCAGCCCCAAGACATCTATTGCTCAATGAACATAGTTTTATTTGCATGAAATCCCTTCCCTGCTGCTCTTGTGGCAAATCGAATTAAGAAAACAAGAGCAAGGACAAATAAATGAGTCCGAGAACAAAAGAGCTGCTTTTGATTCCAAAGTAAAGATATAGTAAAGATGTAGAAGTCCAAAGAAGACAAGTGGCTTCTTTAAGAGTAGCTAGTGCAAAGAAGTACACTTAGGGCCAGATTTACTAAAGGTCTGCGTGTGGAAAATCACCTGCAAACATCACACCACCCGCAAAAAAATGACCAAGCTGACTTACTAACAACGTGCAGTGAGGATTGCGTCTTTCAAATGTGTAATTTAACCCTCGTCGTCCATTTTGCGTGTTTGCCTGAATGCATATGTAATACTGGCCGTTTCTACTTGAACTTGAATAGGCTTCATAAGGTTCACGTGCACTAGCAATGCACTGAATGAAAGAAAGTCACCTGCTCATCACAGAAGGAGCTGGACCTGCTGATCGGTGTTTGTTAGAGGATCTCATCCACCGTCCTTCTTCTTTTATTTGCCGACCTTTTATTATTTACCGTTTTTGGTATTTTTCGCGTAATATCTTGCCATCTTCTTACAATTGTATATATTGATCTTTTTGCTATTCCCTCGGCATTGACTTCCTCACTCATAATCTGCTATATAGCGTTTTGTTCTTGTTATATTTATAGGCTATTTCTTCATTTCAATGGGATCAGATTTCCTTCTGCTTTTGCGTTCGTTCTGTTAGAACGGCTGTAATCACTTTAACACACAAAAATACCTCATTTAAATACAGCGATTTGCACCTGATATCAAAGACGCAATTACTTTTAGTAAATCACCCGCCAAACGGGTGCAAAACTAATTTGCAAACTTTTGGAATAAACACACAATTTAGTATGCTTTATTTGAGATCTCAGTAAATCAGGCCCTTAATGTATTCCTGCATGGCGTAAGGTTTTGTTAGTGAGTTAGAATTTTAAAATGGTTCTTGTGAGCAATTAATGTTAACATCAGCATGCTATCATGCTAACTGCTGACAGCTAAACACCAGAATTTTTGTGATCATCCATACTAACATGACAATATTAGTAATTCAGCATGCAAGTTGACAAAGTGTGATTTAAAAAAAAGTACCATTTGGGGCTGGTAATGTAAAGTTTAGCTGCAATGCACAGATGATACAGTGTTATGTTGTAGGTATCAGTAGGTCTCTTTCCCCTTCAGCCCCACTGTTTAGATCCAGCCACAGCAGAAACTGGCACTGTGAAGTTAATCAGGGTGCCTCACAGGACTAATTGTGAACTTCAGCTGACATCTTAGCAAGCCATGAACATGTTAGTATATCAGGAAGGCTCTGCAAACCTCTTTGTATTTTGTATTCTGAAGACAGATTTGTACCTTTGACTCTTGTTTTATAACCTGCAATTAAGTCATCTTTTGTGTAACAGTTTATTCTCAGAGGAGGTTGATAAAAAGTTAATGCTGCAAGACCTAATAAGCTACATATGACAGCTTCCTTCATTTTAAACCCTCGCTCCCTCAAGTTCAAACAGGGGTCAAAGTTGAGATGAAAATTTGCGATTACAACTTGGGAAGTTGTACACCGTATGCTTCATGGTCAACTAGTTAAGTTGTGAAAACACAGCAGAGTGTGTAAAAACCACAGAGGCAAAAAAATTTGCAAGCTAGCAGGCAGCTTACATAATGCAGGAAATGCAAAACCATATGACAAAGGAAACAGATGAGGATGTTAGTTTAACATCCAACAAAAAAAGAACTTCCGTGGACTCTGTCAATAAATGTCAAACACATCACAACTTTTGAAAATCGGGGCTTATACAGAAAATATTGATTTCCGGGCCATGAATACCACAAGAGGGTGGCGTTCGTATGGACTCTTCTCATCAATACAGCGAACACAACCCGCTTTGAACGCAGCATTGTAATCATTAACTGGTCAAATATGTGTGAAATGATATTAACAACACTCATTTGTTGATGCTGCATGCTTTTTTAATATCCATGCAGTGTTAAATCCCTCCTGTACCAGGGAAAGAAGCTTTCGAATTGAACCGAACCCAGAGAAACGCGCAGACAGAACTGGGACAATCTGTCTGGGTGAGGAGTGATGGGTGGAGGGACGGAGAAGAGGAAGTGGTGGGCGGGGTGGAAAACAGTGTTGTGACTGCCCCGTGGCTGGCGAGGACAGATCAGTGTCACCCTCAGAGGCGTTTACCGATGGAAACTGATTCGCTCAGAAAACAGATTGATGTCCAGCCACCCGCGGATGGCATTGGCACAGGCACAAATGTGTGCACGCACACAGAACCGCACACGCAAGCTTGCACACACAGATGTTGCACAAACTGAGTCGGGGTATTGCCTTTCTTGCCCTTTCTGTCCCTCTTAGTTTCATTGTCTCTGTGTGTCTCTCTGTCTTGGCCAAGGATTGTGTTTGTCTCCTTGGCGCTTCTGTTCCCGCTCCTGGCACTCTCTGGACCGTGTCTTGGCCCGTCTGTGCCGAATGATGTCTTCATTCCGATCCTCTGGCATCTACATCTCTACACCGCCCTCAACCAAAACTTCCTTCTGTACCAGTTCCTGTCCTCCACTTGCTTGTTGAGACCGTGTCCTTTCAGCTGCCAGGCTTTCCCCACAGTCTAGTGGACCACCTGTCTCAGCGTCGGCCCAATATATGATTTAAACCTCGAGGTTAAGGCTGAAATTTGTGAGTTAACTTCTGAAATGTGTTGTTTTTTTAGGGTTTTTTCTTTTTAGAAGAGAGGGATGCCCTTGGGTGGCAGGGTTGTAAAGACAGTTATGGTGCAGTGAGAGGAGAGCACAGGGGGGAGAGAGAGAGAGAGAGAGAGATAATTACATTATTTAACAGCTCTGGAAACTGCAATACGGTGGAGTGTGTGTGTGACTGAGTGTGTGTGTGTGTGTGTGTGTGTGTGTGTGCAAGGGGAAATCCTGCAGGGTTTTCTCTTCTCATTCCCTACTAGGCCAGCAGAAACAGCGGCGGGGAGAGACCAGTGGCAGGTCTGCTTGCAAATCACACAACACAATCCCACTATCATTTTACATTTGCCTTCTCAGGGGAAAGCCGGCTGCTCCGAGGGCTGAGGCACTCTTGCTTTGCTGTCATCACACTTGCTGCAAACCTTGTATTACAAACAGGAGGGCGATTATTTTCCTCTTTTTTTTCAGCCGCTGTGGGCACTTTATCTCAGGAAATCCCCTCCCGTGGTTTGCTAATAAAATTTGGGATTTACTTCTTACCCTAAACTTCCCTTCAGATGTATTGATGTAGCCTGATAATCCGAATGAATTACCATTTTAGTTTTTGCTTCAATATTCATTCTGAAGTTGTTCCCGAGTTTAGAGTGCTATGTTCATATTTGGGTATGATTTATCAGTAGTGATGCATCAGTCGCATTGATGTTAGCTTCTGTAAATACTGAAGCAGTAGTAGTTACTAGGAATAGTTATAGGTGCCTTGTTGAGTTTTTTTTTCAATTTATTGCAAAGCAGATTTTCTGACTTGTCGTCTTCCTCTGTTCTCTGTTTCTGTGCAATCGGTTCAATGCAAGTTACTGAACATTAGTTAAAGTAATTGAATTGCTTTGAATTGCAATCACTGCATACAAAAAGTTAATAGTCACTATAGTAGAGTTAGAAGGTAACTTTCCTGTTAAATGTCTGCTGCAATTCTCCTATTACTCTAGCTACATCATTTTAGTGTTCCCCGCTTGCCTGCCCTCCCGTTTTGGATTGCGGAGGGTCTCTCGCCTGGTCCACATTAACTCAGGTCTCAGGAGGGTCTTGGCCCTTTGCCTCCTTCGCTCTCCACATGGCTTCTATGCAGGTCTCCCAAGATGTTCACTGCCACCTGGACCTCTCATCGCCCCCATCCAAGGCCACAGACCCTTGCTTGGCTGAGGGCTGATGGGCTTGGTGTTGAGTGCACATGAAAGCCAGTGTGGGGCCCCACAATGTGACACTTGGTTCTGGCCGGCCACTCAGAACCTTAACCTCAGTGCCATGGGTTGATGGGCGTAGGTGAGATAATACTTTTGGCCCGATATGATTTAGTGAAGCAATTTCACCACATCACTACAGCTTTGGCCACACAGCGTTGCCATGCTGCCAGCTTATCACCAGTGTTATTCAGCCTGGGCATTAAAAAACACGCCCATCTGGACCAGCGTATGAACAGAGTCCAAGGTAGTAGGTATGGGCATGTCAGCTGAAGTCCGAGGCAATACTAGGACTCAGAAGATTAACTCACACCTTGTTTACCCGAACCTCTCACCACTGATACAGTCTCCAGGCATTGACTATTGATTGGTCTTCAACATAATGTAAAATTTCAGGCAATAACTGATTGAATTTAACCAGAACAAAAGTAACAATTTGATCATTAGGTGATGTGTTGAGACTTAGATTACCATGGGAAAAGGAAAGACTTGCACAAAGTAAGCGTGACAAAAATGTTGCTCAAGTTCCATCTTACTCAAGGTTCCTTGAATTTTCCAGAGGTTTTACACTCCATCAGCAGATAGAGTTTCGTCATTGGCCATCAAGTAGAAACAATTTAAGATCGTGTCAATCACCTTAGCTTGGGCTGTTGTTAATTAGCACTAAACACAAAGTACAGCTGAGCCTGGTGGCAATATCATTTTATTTTGAAAAGCTAAAACATTCAGACTCTTGTTCCAATCAATCAATATGAGATATTTCACTGTGGTACTTTTGACCTGCTTGTAGCGCACTATGGGTATTTAGGGGTGACTT